>NC_142463.1:14154130-14305645 GCF_049115385.1 Moschus berezovskii
GGTGATATTCATGGCGAGCATCACTCGGTGAAGGTCCAGAACCCTGCCCTCCATGCCCTGCCTGTGTGGGAGGACCTGGATCTGCCCGTCATGCTGCCCACGAAACAGCCTAGTTTGTGGGTGGGCATTTGCTCTGTGTCCAGTCCCCGACAGACGATGAAGGTTCTGTTCCCTCCTCCCTGGTCTGGGGATGAAAAACCCATCTCCTGCCCAAACACGTGTGTCCACCGGCCCCGCCCAGCACAGCTGTTTGCCCATTCCTGGACCAGGTCCCCACTGCGAGGACAGGAAGTTCTCCCACATCCGCCTCCACCAGCCTGGTGACTTGTGGTCGCTGAGTCCAGTAGCCAGAGAGAGAATTTTTAAAAAGACTCACAAACATGTAATTAAAATCTCAGTGTTGGTTTTAGGGGAAGGCTTGGGGCGGCTCCCACCCCTGCTTGTGGAAACACAGATTTTTACTGTTTGGATGTGACAGGAGGCTAAAGTGAGATGCCCTAAATATACTGTTCTGGGCATTTCCGGCAGCTGGGGAAATGTAGGGTTTACTCCACTCCTGCGGTCTCTCGCCCAGACTGTGAGAGCAGCCCCGCCACCAGCCCGCCTCGGGTCCCTGCAGTCTGGGCTTTACCCTCGCCTCCACACATAGCTTCCACTCCACCCTCAGACCACGACTCCCTGCTGCCCAGAACCCTGGCCCTCCACTGGTCAGAGCACAGCCCACGCTCCGAGGCCAGGATTCCAGCCCTCGCAGTTAGGCCACAGCCAGACTCACAGCCCGAGCTCCAGCTCTGCACACCTGTGCGTAGAGGTCCCCTCTGCCTAGAAAACCTGTCCTCCCAAGACTCCTTCCTGTCCTTCCAGGCCAGTTCAGGTGTCACCTTCTCCAGGAAGCCCCCTTGGATCGTGCCATGGGACCCTCCAACTTCCCCAGCCAGCATTTCCAGGAGCTGTCCCCCTACCTGCCTGTTCTTGGTCCTTTCCCTCAGGTCCCCCTCCTCCTTCCCCTTGTTCCTCTTCCCCTTTGCTGGGTGTCATGACTGCTCCCTGCTGGTGCCATTATCCCTTAGCTCTAGACCTTTACTAATGCTGGTTCCTGCCTCTGTGGTGTCCTTCTCCCCTGACATCATGGCAAATCCAGTCTCACCACCAAGGCCCAGCTCCAAAGTCAGCTACACGCCCAATCTCCCCTCACCTGCCATCTAGACACCAGCAGGCTCTGGGAGCCCTCGTCCCACTCAAATGCATTCAGCTATGTCTCTTTTCAGCCTTGGGTCTGAGTCTGTCTCCCCAGAGGAGGGACGTGTCCTGTACCCCATCTGTGGGTCCAGCAGGATGCTGAGCGGGGCAGGCTGGTGCTCGGGGCTGCTTTGGGGCTCGGGGGCCAGACGTGGACGCTGCCCTGCGGTACCGCCATCTGCCGGGTGCTGAGCCAGGCACCTCACCACACAGCTCTCAGAGCCCTCTGAGCACCCAGGAGGCAGAGCTGGGACAAGCCCATTCTCGAGGAGGGAGTCAGTCCCGCCCAGACTGCCCAGGCCCCCGGCTCCCACCCTGGAGCCTGAGCCCGAACCTCGAGTGACCGCCAGCCCCGCTCTGTCTTGCAGTGGAGCGCGACCCCGCCCTGGGCCACCAGGAGCCCCACTGGAAGGAGTTCCGCTTTGACCTGACCCAGATCCCGGCTGGGGAGGCCGTCACAGCCGCGGAGTTCAGGATTTACAAGCTGCCCAGCACCTACCCACTCAACGAGACGCTCCACATCAGCATGTTCGAGGTGGTCCCGGAGCAGTCCAACAGGTGACTGCCCCACCCCCCTACACACACCCGCTAAAGCTTCTGTCGGGTGTGCACCCCAGCCCTGGAGTGCATTTCCCAGAAGACAGAAGGGGAGCTTCCTGGGCAGCCCACCCTCAGAGAAGAAAGATGCTTGGCCCAAGGCCTCATCTCACCATGGGGACAGGCCAGCATCAGTCCTGGATTCAAGTCCCTGCCTTGCTGTCTTGGCTGTGGGACCATGGATGGGTCACTGAATTCCTGAGCCTCAGTTTCCCCATCTGTACACAGGCTCTGTAACATCTTTGTAGAATAGACACAGTGAAATAAGAGCCAGACCAGGCCAGAGCCAGGCGGGTAGATGCCCCACTAATGGTCCCCTGGCGGGCACTGGAAACACAAAGGCAGCTGTGCCAGCCCTCGGTTAATTGTTCTTTCGTGTCCACAGGGAGTCTGACTTGTTCTTTTTGGATCTTCAGACGCTCCGATCGGGGGACGAGGGCTGGCTGGCATTGGACGTGACAGCAGCCAGTGACCGCTGGCTCTTGAACCATAACAAGGACCTGGGACTCCGCCTCTATGTGGAAACAGATGATGGTAAGACAGGGGTCAGCATCAAACCTTCCCCTGGGGGCTCCTCCAAGGAAGCTGCTGGCAGCAGACACAGCTGGAGCTCCCTCATTTGACCTCAGAGGGCTGGCCTTTCTCAGTCGAGGGGACTCAGTGGGTAGGTAGTAAGGGTCCCACAGTGTGGCACAGCAGGAAGCACCCTACTCGCCGAGATCCTCTCCTTCTGCAGGACCAAGGCAAGAGCTGCTAAGAGTGAGTTCATGTTTTCCTTCCCCAAGAAATGGGAGAGTCTTTCTACTCTACAGAGCTACCCTTTGCCCCAGCAGTTTCCGTCATGGGCAGGGTAAGGGGATGTGCTCACACCCTTAGACTCTTAGGCAGAGCCCCGGGTATGAATCTGGACTCTGCAGCCTTCTTAGTCAGTGACCTTGGCAGGTTGCTTGCCTTTCTAAGCCTCAGTTTCCTCATCTGTAAAGTAAGGATTCGTGCCTTCTTCATTCACTCATTCAGCAGGTGTTTGAGGGAGAGCCTCTTTTATCCCAGCAATGGGACTAGAAATGCTGGAGGTGGGCCCACGTTGGTGTGTGTGAGGGGCCGCCGTGGCTGGAGCACAGAGAGCCAGGGAGTGATTGTGAGGAGGTTGAGAAGTGGCCAACATATTAAGTATGAAATCAGTGTTATTTTTTTTTAAGATCAGTGGAGAAGGAAATGGCAACCCACTCCAGTGTTCTTGCCTGGAGAATCCCAGGGACAGTGGAGCCTGGTGGGCTGCCGTCTATGGGGTTGCACAGAGTCGAATACGACTGAAGCAACTTAGCAACAGCAGCAGCAGCAGTGGAGGATGGCAGGGTCTGATGGAGCTTTTTATAAAACAGCCCTCTGAGATGCTCCCCCTCAAGGAGGTGTAGCCTCTCCTCTCCTTCAGTGTGGGCTACACTTAATGACTTCCTTCCAAAGCATGCACAGGCTGAGGCAGTAACTTTAGGGGGGAACCTGAGTGGCACCCCCTCAGCCAGGTACTTGGGCTCCCATGAACACCTCATGTAGCTCCCAGACACCCTTGATCTGACAAGATGAGAACACTTCACTTCCATGGTCTTTATCCTCGAAACCCAGAGCCCCAGTCTCACCATGAGAAAACCACCAGACAACCTGAAACTGAAGCACATTCTACAGGAAAAAAGACACTAATGGAGAAACGAATGAAATCCGAGTCAGTCATGGTGTTTAGTAAATAATAAGACACCAGTATTGGTTCATTAGTTGTAACAACGGTACCACAGTCATTTAAATGTTAACACTTTCCAAGTGAAACTGGGTCTGAGCATGTGAGAACTCTCTATATAATCTTAGAGTATTTTCTCTGGATCTCAACTATTGTAAAATGAAAAATCCATTTATCTTATGTACAAAATAAAGATCCTCTGATCGGTGGGGAGAGTAGACTGCGGGGGACAAGAGCGAAGTCAGAGAGGCCCCAGAGCCGCACAGGGTGGACGTGGGAGCCAGGGGTGGGGGAGCTTGTCCAGCGGGAACAGAGGAGGGTGCTTGGAGGAGGCGCAGGGGACAGGACCGAGCCGGTGGCTCTTTTTAACAGTTTTGGTGGTGTTCTTGCCGGAGGTGGGGAAAAACAGAGGAGCAGGTTTGATGCAGGAAGGCAAGAGGTCTCCTTCGGCGGGGGTATCGTTGAGGCCCGGATAGACATCCGTGGAAATGTTCCAGGACCGGGAGTACTGGGGACACAGGTGTTGGAGCCCCTGCCCCAGAGGTGGATTTTGGGGGTGTGGGGGGCGATGGGAGTAGCGCGCCTGGGAAAAAGGGTGACGATAGAAAGGGCAGAGGCCGGCGCCCAGGCTTCCCGGGAGGGACGTCGCCTCGGGGTCTCCGAGCGTCAAGCCCGGGATCCCTCTGGTCCTCCAGAAGATCCAGGCGGTCCCGCCTCCCGCCTTCGCGGCCCGGAAAACTCGGCCCCTCGGGCCCTCGGAGCGCGGAGACGGAGCGGAGCGGCGGGAACCAGCCGGGCGGTTGCATCACGGCTGGGCTGCCCCTGCTCTGTGACGCGCGGGCGGGGCCGCACGGTTGCCGCTTGTCCCCGCCTGTCCCCGCCTGTCCCCGCTGGGCCCGGAGTCCGAGCCGGAGCGGAGCGGACGATGGCGGCCCGGCGGCTCCTGGAGTCGGTGCTCGCGCGCCGGGTCCCCGCCGGCCGCTCGAGGCGCGCGCTGGCGAAGGATGGCGCGTGCGGCTTCGCCTGCAGCGCCCGCGCGCGCGCCAGGTTCTACACCGACCCGGTGAAGGCCGTGGGAGACATCACTGATGGCTCCAGGATCATGATCGGGGGCTTCGGGCTCTGCGGGATCCCGGAGAACCTGATCGGGGCGCTGCTGAAGACCCGCGTGAAGGACTTGACAGTGGTCAGCAGCAACGTGGGGGTGGAGAATTTCGGTCTCGGCCTCTTGCTGGGGACCAAGCAGATCACCCGCATCGTCTGCTTCTACCTGGGGGAGAACTCGCTCTGTGAGCAGCAGTACCTGGCGGGCGAGCTGGAGCTGGAGATCACGCCCCAGGGCACCCTGGCCGAGCGCATCCGCGCAGGCGGCGCCGGTGTGCCCGCCTTCTACACGTACCCCACGGCCTACGGGACCTTGGTCCGGGAGGGAGGCGCACCCATCAGGTACTTACCAGACGGCCACATCGCCATCCTCAGCCAGCCCAGGGAGGTGAGGGAGTTCCATGGGCAGCACTACCTGCTGGAGCATGCCATCACCGCTGATTTTGCTTTGGTGAAAGGGTGGAAGGCCGATTGGGCAGGAAATGTCATCTTCAGGGCCAGCGCCAGGAACTTCAACGTGCCCATGTGCAAAGCCGCCAGAACCTCCGTGGTGGAGGTTGAAGAAATTGTGGACGTGGGGTCCTTTGCCCCAGAAGACATCCATGTTCCTAGCATTTATGTAGATCACATAATACAGGGGGAAAAATATGAGAAAAGAATTGAGCGTTTAACCGTCCGGAAAGAGAACGATGAAATATGCAAGTCTTCAGATAACATAAGGACACGGATCATCAAGCGGGCAGCTCTTGAGTTTGAGGACGGCATGTACGCCAATCTGGGCATCGGCATCCCTCTCCTGGCCCCCAACTACATCAGCCCCAACATCACCGTGCACCTTCACAGTGAGAACGGCATCTTGGGCTTGGGTCCCTTTCCATTAGAAGAGGAGGTGGACGCGGACCTCATCAACTCGGGCAAGCAGACAGTCACCCTTCTTCCTGGGGGCTCTTTTTTCTCCAGCGATGAATCATTTGCCATGATTCGAGGGGGACACATCAACCTGACCTTGCTGGGAGCCATGCAGGTTTCCAAATATGGTGACCTGGCTAACTGGATGATACCCGGCAAGAAGGTGAAAGGCATGGGGGGTGCGATGGATCTGGTGTCCAGTCCCAAGACGCGAGTGGTGGTCACCATGGAGCACTGCAACAAGGCCAGCGAACCCAAGATCGTGGAGAAGTGCACCATGCCACTGACGGGGAAGCGGTGCGTGGAACGAATCATCACCGAGAAGGCCGTGTTTGACGTGCACAAGAAGACGGGACTGACCCTGACTGAGCTCTGGGACGGCCTAACAGTGGAGGACATCGAAAAGAGCACGGGGAGCCCCTTTGCCGTCTCCCCGAACCTCAGACCCATGCAGCAGGTCAAAATGTAGCCCGAGAGTGAACCTCGGTCCCAGAGCGTATGCTTCTGCCTTCACCTCCCAGGACTGCATTCCAAGGAAGCCACAGTCACATTTGTACGTTTCACCAGCATCTGACCGGCTTTGTCCTGCCATCCCAGACTGGCTGCCTCTGGATAGCCTAGGTTCTCTCAGGAGAGACGTGCCTTTAGTTAAAAATGAAAGGAAAACAGAGACACTGCCTTGTATGTCCTGTGAGTTCTGAGAAAGCTCTGTTTCCCTCACCCTCCTCACTGTCTGTGATATTGTTACTGAAAATGCAAGTCCTGTGCCTGATGCACAGTGAGGCCAAACAATACTAAAACATTGGAGTTTGGAACAAAGAAAGGTTTGTTACAGGGCCATGCAAGGAGACGCGTGGCTTATGCCCTCTCTTCCGTTGCTCAGTCGTGTCCGACTCTTTCCGACCCCGTGGACTGTAGCCTACCAGGCTTCTCCGTCCATGGGATTCTCCAGGCAAGAATACTGGAGTGGGTTACCGTCTCCTTCTCCAGGGGATCTTCCCGACCCAGGGATCGAACCTGGGTCTCCCGCATTGGAGGCAGACACTTTAACCTCTGAGCCACCAGGGAAGCCAAGAACTCCGAAAACTTTCCTCAAAGCTCTTTTATAGGCAAGGTGAGGAGGGGTCATGGTTAGTTGTTACTAACTTCTTGGTGACAGATCCTTTGCTCTTAAAGTCAGGTCATTGTCAGGTAAGGATGTTCCTGTAAGTCTCTACCAAATGAATGTTATTCTCTGCCTTGACAAGAAAGGGAAAGGTCCCAAGGCACAACTTTCACCCTCCAAGGTCTCAGTCCTGGCTAAGAGGAGGCAGATCTCAGTTGGCAGCTCCCTCAGGGCCAGGTTCCCGAAGGAGCCAGGAACCCAACCCAACCAGCTCTCAGGCTCCTCAGGCCACCCAAAGAGCGGGGAGATCAGGTCCCACAAACTGCGACCCAGGCAGACTGCCACTGCTATCTGGCCACAGAGAGAAGGATTGGGGAGAGGTTCACTGCTGCCTCAAGGCCTGGGCCGAGGCTAGTTGATGGCCTTGGCGAGGGCTCTGGAGCCCTGCATGATACAGCCCTCAGTCTGTTCTCTGGGCACCCCCAGCTCACCTGCTGGCCCAAGCCTGGGTGAGCTGGAGGGCTTCCGGGAGAAAGCCAGGATCCACCTGTTACCTCATTCTCCACCTCATGACCATCACTCCACAGTTTTCTGAATCCCCTCACTAACTGTCCTTTCTTGACAATTGGTGGCTTGTAGGCGGGGCCCATTGGAGAAGGAAATGGCAACCCACTCCAGTATTCTTGCCTGGAGAACCCCAGGGACGGAGGAGCCTGCTGGGCAGCTGTCTATGGGGTCGCACAGAGTCGGACACGGCTGAAGCGACTTAGCAGCAGCAGCAGCAGGCGGGGCCTATTATATCACCGGCCAATGACTGAGCAGGACAGTAAAGGTCACTCATTGACAGTTGGTTGCTTATGGGGGAGGCCCACCGAGGCACCGACCAATGGCTGAGCAGGACCCGTTGCTTGGTAACAGGGTGCGGAGTAATGAGAAGCAGCAATGGCTTCAGGTTAGGGGCTGCCCTCACGGCTCTATTACAGTATTTACCTTAAATTCTTTGCAGCTTGAGATGATCCCACAGTAACGGTTTCATTGACGTGTCCGCTGTCATGAGTGGATCCTGAAATGTAGGGGAAAGTAATGGAGGAGAAACTGTTACGGAGCACAAGTTCTCTCTGCTCGCCGCTTGACGGATCGACCAATCCCGAGACAAGTTTTAGGGGCAAGGAAGAATGACTTTAATAAGAAAGCTAGCAGGCCGAGAAGATGGCAGACTAGCGTCTCAAAAAAACCATCTTGTCCCAGTCCCAGTTTGGGCCAATTTTATGCAGAGGAGGGGGAGGGGACTACTGCAGTGCCAACCAATGGCTTACTGGGACCACTAACAGTTACTTGTTGACAGTAGTTCATTTAGGGGAGGGTCTTGGGAGAGGGACACACTGCAGTGCCGACTAATGGCTGAGCAAGTCTGCTATAGGTTGTGCCTGTCCCGCCCCTGTTCCCCACTGCCAATGTCCATTTCACAGTCTTGTGATAAAAAGGGGCGAGGAGCTTTACTTCCTGTTGAATAGGGGCAATGAAGGGATGATTCTGAAATATAATTGATCAGCTTTGGGTTGAAAATATTTGTTAACATTTTAATAAGCACTACAATTCTTTATCTTGAGAACATTCGTTAAAATTTTAGTAAGCACTACAGTTCTTTATCTACAACTATTTGAACATGAAATCCTTCTATGAAAGTTAGAATATTTATTTACTTGGGGCTGCATCAGGTCTCGGTTGTGGCACGTAGGATCTTTGTCGTGGCCTGCCGAATCTTCCGTTGTGTGGCACACAGGTTCACAGTTTCTCTCTATCTGTGGTGCATGGGCTCAGTAGTTGTGGCATGCCAGGCTATTTGCCCCACAGCATGTGAGATCTAGGCTCCCAGGGATCGACCCCACATCCCCTGTATTGGAAGGCAGATTCTTAACCATTGGACCACCAGGGAAGTACCTACCATGAAATTTTAATCTCGGTATTTATCCTTTTCAAAGAGTAACTTTAAATCTTCTAAGGGTTCACAAACCCGTTGCTCTCTAGGTCTGTCGGGAGTTGGGTCATTTTCTCCCTTTTTAAAATATTTATTTGGTGGTACATAGGACCCAGTACCCTGACCAGGGATGGAAACCAGGCCCCCTGCAATGGGAGCATAGAGTCTTAGCCATAGGATCACAAGGGAAGTCCCAAGAGCTGGGTCATTTTCTGATGACAGTGGGGCTATCTTAACCCAAGTGTGATGAATCCATGGCTTTACTCTAGCTAAACTGACAGATGAGTGCATGGTAAGGACCATGTGTGGTCCTGTCCACTTGCAATCAGCTGATGTCAGGCCCTTATTCTCTCTGGGTTTTAAGGAGACAAAACTCTCTTGGTCTCCAGATGCGAAAGGATGTGAGGCTACCTCAGTTGGATAGTCAGAGCTGCTGGAAGCAAACTCATGAACAGAGGTTAGTATAGTGCCCAGAGTTTTAAGGTAATTGGCAACTGCTAGATCTTTCAGAGCACTTATAGATTCTCCCGCTGGGCAGACATCTGGAATGACCACAATGATACAATGTTTCAGAGGGGCTTAATTAAGCCTACTTCTGGGAGCCACTCTGACTAGTAGCAGGGCAACTGGCAAGGCTGTATCCCAAATTAAATTAGTCTCTTCACATATTTTAGCAATGCTCCTTTTTAATGTATGGTTCTTTTCTTGGTTTTTTCTGCTGATTGTGTTCTCCAGGATGAATGTAGCTTCCAAGTAATTTGCAGTGCCTCAAACATTTGTTGGGTTTTGCTAGAGACAAAAGCAGACCTGTCATCACTTTGAAGGGAGTGAAGCAGTCTGAATTGGGAGGTTATTTCCTTAAGCAGGGCTTCCCTTGTGGCTCAGACAGTAAAGAATCCACCTGCAATGCAGGAGACTTGGGTATGATCCCTGGGTTGGAAAGATTCCCCTGGAGAAGGGAACAGCTACCCACTCCAGGATTCTGGCCTGGAGAACTCCTTGGCTAGAGGAGCCTGGCAGGCTACAGTTCATGGGGTCACAAAGAGTCAGACATAACTGAGCAACTTATACTTTCACTTTCCTTAAGGAAAACCTTAAGCATTTCAGAGGCTTTTTCTTTCCTGGTGGGATACGCCTCCACTTACCCTGAAAAAGTATACACAAATACTAGCGGGCATCTGAAATTTCCTGTGACTCAAAGCGTTTGAGTAAAGTCTGTTTTCCAGTCCTCAGTGGCGCAGGCTCCTCTGTGTTGAGTCCCTATCTGGGGAGGTCTGACAGCAGTCTTGGGGTTATTTTTCACACAAATCATGCAATTTTGAGTGACTCACTGAATGGTCCTTTGTGGGTTAGGCCCCATTTATGTATTTTTGCACTCCGTAATCCAAGTAAGGGGCTCAAAATCATGTCCCTTTAAAACTTCATAGAGGGGCTTTACTATGAGCCCATAATTCAGGACCCAAATCCAACAGAATACTGCCATTCCCAGAAACCCCCTCAGTTTTCTGTGAATCTTGAGTGTTCCCAACCCTGTGATTCAGTTCAGTTCAGTCGCTCAGTCGTGTCCTACTCTCTGTGACCCCATGAATCACAGCATGCCAGGCCTCCCTGTCCATCACCAACTCCCGGAGTTCACTCAAACTCATGTCCACAGAGTCGGTGATGCCATCCAGCCATCTCATTATCTGTCATCCCCTTCTCCTCCCGCCCCCAACCTTTCCCAGCATCAGAGTCTTTTCCAGTGAGTCAACTCGTCGCATGAGGTGGCCAAAGTATTGCAGTTTCAGCTTTAGCACCCTGTGATTACCTGCAGGCAAAAACCTCACTGTCCACGGGAAAGGACAAAACTCAGATATGTGACTTATTGCTTACGTACTTGGGCCTTTTTCTGGGAGACCTTATATCCACAATCAGCCAAATAATTCAGGGTTCTTATGGTATTTTGTAGACAGTTATCACGTGTAAGTCTTGCTAAAAACATATTGCCCATATATTGGAATAAGAGTCATCCAATATTAAGTTTCTTAGGTCCCTAGCTAACATATCTCCGAACAAGGTGGAGGCAGGACTGTCCAACAATACTATTGGACTTTCTGTGTTTCTGGGTCCTGCCATTCAAAAGCAAACAGCTGCTGTGATTCTTCGGCAATAGGAATGCAGAAAAAAGGCATCTTTCAAGTCCAAAACTGAGAACAAGTTACTTTCTCCCAGAAGAGTTCTAACCAGAGTGTGTGGATTAGGCTGGGCTTCCCAGGCTGATCAGTGGTAAAGAATCCACCATATCCACCATAAGAGATATGGGTTCGATCCCTGGGTCGGGAAGATCCCCCGGAGAAGGAAATGGCAACCCTCTCTAGTCTTCTTGCCTAGGAAATTTCATGCACAAAGGGGCCTGGTGGTCTGTAGTCCATGGGTTTGCAAAGGAGCTGGACGTGACTTAGCAAATAAACAACAACAATGGATTAGGTACCACAGAATGCAAATCTTGAACTATTTCATTGATAGCCCTTGAGTCTTGGGCAAAGTGATACTCTGTTGAGTTTGGCATTTAAAATTTTTTTATTTATCTTTATTTTTGGCTGCACTGGGTCTTCCTTATTGCACTTTTCTCCTCTAGTTGCAGCTGGCAGGAGCTACTCTTCTGTTGCAAAGTGAGGGCTTCTCATTGCTGTGGCTTCTCCTGTTGCAGAGCACAGGCTCTAGGCTCATGGGCCTCAGTAGTTTCAGCACTCAGGCTCAGTAGCTGTGGCTCATGGGTTTAGGTGCTCCTCGGCAGGTGGAATCTTCTAGGACCAGGGATTGAACCCATGTCCCCTGCATTGGCAGGCAGATTCTTATCCACTGCACCACCTGGAAAGTCCAAGTTTGGCTTTTTGATTGCGAGGATGGCGTGTTATTCGGGGACCTGCAATGTTTAGTCAGTCCTGTTTTAAGAATTTTTTCAAGAATTGGCTGGATTCCCTTTTGGGTCTCTTGCCTCAGAGGGTATTGTTTTAGATTAGGTATCCCAGTGTCCCTTTTTAATGGGACTTGTATTAGCCATGCATTTTTAGCCTTCCTTGGGGTGCCATCAGCCCATACTTCCAGCCTTACCTTTTTTTTAGACCTCAAGGGCAGCAGCGGTGGGGAAGAGCTCTGTCACCTTTTCTGGGGTGTCCATGAGTGCCATCTGTAGCTTACAGCATGCTCTGGTGGGACCCTGATGTCAAGCTACTTTGACAAAAAAAAGTTACTTGAGCATTTAATTTACAAACAAGATCTCAACCCGAAAGATTGGACACGCTGGCATATATAAGAAATTGTGTTTCAGGATGAGGTCACCTAACTGGCATTCTAGAGGTTTGTAAGAAAGAATAATTTTGTACTTTTCCAGAAACTCTTGTGACCAGATGGACTGAGATATTTTCTGTGTCACCTTGGTGTCTACCAATCAGAAAGTCAATCAACTTGTCCCTCACTGTCAAAGTTACCTGGGACCCTGTGAGGAAGTTGGAATTGGACACCTCAAGTCTAAGGGAGCCCCCAGGCCTCTTCATTCATCATCAGAGTGTTCCTCTCTTTCTACCATATCAGCGGCTCCTGTCTTTCTTTTATTGTTTTACTTTTTTATTCTTTAGCCTAGGACACTCCTTCTATGCCCTTCCTTCTTACAGGAAGCACACTGTTTCCTCCCCGTGTTGGTTCACTTCTCTTCTGGGTACTTGCTTTCCAGGAATCCAACGCTGTGGCCAGAAAAGTTGTGTTCCGTCTTGCATCCTCTTCTTTGGACCTTGTTCCCTGTTGTTGAACACCTTAAAAGCAACATCTACCAATTGAGAAAGGCTCATTCCAAAGGCGCCATCTGAGTTTTGTGATTTTCTTCTTATATCTGGATGCTTTGCCCAATGAAAGTCATATTTACCATTCTTATATTTTCAGGGGCCTCAGGATCTGCACCAGTATTGTGCCTATAAGCTTGATAGATTCTTTCTAGAGACTCTTGAATCCTCACTGAGTTTTTGATGTATCCCTTGAATTTTGTTTAAGTCTTTTGCCTGATCTTTCAAAGACCCGCTAAGATGCACTTCCTATAATGCTTTAGGAGCAGCATGTCTCGATTATTAGGATCCCAGCTGGTCTCAGCAATAGGGACTGTCAGATTTGCTTCTGGAATTCCATTTGGATCTGCTAGATGAACCTGGTTTGCTTCCTCTGTAGCCTTGTCAATGACTATCTTTCTTTCATCCCCAGCAAGCATCATATTCATAAGAGTATGAATGCCTGCCCAAGAGGAATGGTGAGTGGTAAAGATAGCAGTGAAAAGTTCGGTCATGGAAGGGGTCCTCTCAGTATGTAGGGTTATTGGATTTTCCAGTTAAACAGATCTGAAGTTGAGAATGGCTTGTGTATCTATAGAAACCCAGCCGGCTGGCCATCTGCATTAAAGCCGCCTACAGGATATCAGCACAAGGAAAATTGCCCTGTTTCGGAAGTGGCTCCCGGTCCAAACTGGGTGCCCTATTGGGTCTTAAATGGTTACACCAAACCAGGTCCCTGTGCTTGGGAGTTAACATGAAGTGAAGTGAAAGTCGCTCAGTCGTGTCCAGCTCTTTGCGACCCCATGGACTATACAGTCCATGCAATTCTCCAGGCCAATATACTGGAGTGGGTAGCCTTTCCCTTCTCCAGGGGATCTTCCCAAGCCAGGGATCAAACCCTGGTCTCCCACATTGCTGGCAGATTCTTTACCAGCTGAGCCACAGGGGAATCCCAAGAATACTGAAAGTGGGTAGCCTATCCCTTCTCCAGTGGATCTTCCCAACCCAGGAATTGAAGCGGGGTCTCCTGCATTGCAGATGGATGCTTTACCAACTGAGCTATCAGGGAAGCTGAGGGTTAACATAGAACTTCAAATTGATTCCCATAAGTAGGGGAAACAGGAGGCAGTAAACAGTTGGTAGCGTGGTGGGTGCAGGGTGGCTAGAACAACGGCTAATGCAGTCTGCTCAGCCAGTGGGAGAGCTAGGTTGGCCCGAGAGGAGTTTCCAGTTTTGAATTAGCATGTCCTCACTTTCACTTTCTTCCCTCCCTCTTGTAGAACAGGTTTTCCCTTTAGTTGCTGTTACCATGATGCAGCAGCCTCTGCCTTCTCCTCCTGATACAGTAGCATAAATGCTTCTCCATCAGGATCTCATCATTTTTACATGCTCTTTCACAAAACAATTGTAATGCAAGACTGTATAATAATTAGGTGAGCCATTCAAGGGTCATTGCTCTCCTGGTCCTAATGTAATGGGGCCACATGCTATTTTTTTTAATTTAATTTTTTTAATTTTTATTTTTAAAAATTTTTTGGCTTCACTGGGTCTTCATTGCTGCACATGGGCTTTCTCTAGCTGTGGCCAGCAGGGGCTTTCATTGTTGCAGGCACAGGCTCTAGAGCACACAGGCTTCAGTAGTTGTGGTGCAGGCTCAAGAGTGTTGCTGCAAAGCATGTGGGATCTTCCTGGACAGGTATTAAACCTGTGTACTCTGCATTAGCAGGCAGATTCCCAACCACTGGACCATCAAGGAAGTCCCAGGACCACACACTATTCCAGAAGAATAGCATCTCTTCCTTAGTCATAGGCCCACAGCTATGTTTTTACCCATTTATTTAAGATACACTCCAAAGGGCTTTCCTTAGGGACAGATGTATTTCCCACGTTTATAAGTTCAAGAATAACAAAACATGGACATCCTTGGTGGTCCAACGGCTAAGAATCAGCCTGGCAATGCAGGGGACATGGGTCCTGTGCACCTAGAGCCTGTGCTCTGCAACGGGAGAAGCCATTGCAATGAGAAGCTCGTGTACTGCAACAAAGAGTAAGCCCTGCTCACCACAGTGGAGAAAGCCCACGTGCAGCAGCAAAGACCCAGTGCAGCCAGAAATAGAAATAAATTAGTAAATAATGACGTTTAAAAATAAATTTAAAAAAAAGAACAAAAAAACACAAGCAAACTCCAGTACCAAAACCACAAAGAGATTCCATCCTGAATGACTGCCAAAGAAAACCCAGTGAACTGGTTCACAACAGGAAGAGTCCAACAATTTCCCTCTCCAACAGGATATCCCAATCAAATGAAAAATTGGCTTTCCCCTTAAAGGAAAAAGTCTTAACTGAGAGGAGAAAACCTTCATGGCTGCATACGGTATAGGGAACCTGCTGGCTCCCACATGTCAGTTCCTTGCTCCAACTGCCATGCACTGGGGCAGCCAGGGCCACTTCAGGGAATTTTGAAGGGGAAGAACCTCAGGACAAGTGGTCCCAGCAGCTCCTAAGGCCTTACCGGAAAATTCCCCACCTGGGGCCAGCTAGCCACAAGCATCAAGGCTCCTGGCTGGCTTACCAAAATTTGTTACTGAGCCCAAGTTAGTTCTGCTTACCAAATGTCAGGCCAGTAAATTGGGAGACAAGTTGTTGGGACAGGGAAGAACGACTTTAATCAAAAAGCTAGCAGACCAAGAAGATGGCAAGCTAGTGTCCTAGAAAAAAAACAACTATCTTGTCCCAGTCCGAATTTGGGCTCCTTTTATAAACAGGAAGGGGAGTGGGCGGGGCCTACTTCAGTGCTGACCAATGACATAGTGGAGCTACTAATGGTAGCTCCTTGAGTTGCTCCCTTGTGGGTGGGGCCCACTGCAGTGCCGACAAAGGGCTGAGCAGGGCTGACTAGGTTGTGCCTGCCCTACCCCTATTAGAGAACACCTGGAGTCTACAGTAAGGCACTGTTTTACTAGAACCATGAAAATCTGCGTGAATGTGAATTTTTTGTGATCAGGAGAAATGCTGTCTGAATGAAAGGGGTTTCCCTTTGGCCCTCTGACTTTTTTTCTAGGGCCTTTCATTTTGTCACTCTTTTACTTGTAGCCTCACCTCCTCTGCCGCCCACATTTCTCCTTCTTGTAGCTAAATGGATGTCTCTAGAAGGGAAAAAGACTGTCTAGGCAGCTAGTAAACTGGTCACAGGGGCAACTGAAGGGGATGAGACTGTGGGTGCTAACATTCCTCAGGGAACTCTCCTCTGAATAAACAGTCTGCCTGTGTGTGGCCAAAGGCTGCCACTTAGGTAGGAGCGTTGTAGCCACGTGTTCCTGGAAACAAACTCACTCAGAAGGACAGTGCAGATAGTGGAGTGCAGTTTATCACACCGGCGGGCCCAAGGCAGAGTCTCCTCTGAGCCAAGGACCCCGACCAGCATTTGTGAAAATCTTTTATACCCCATGTGTACGTGTCCGAACCCACCACTCCAAATTCCTTGAGACTTACATAAACAAAGGAAAGGTAAATAAAATCCCAATAACCCCATCATTCATGTGTGATGTGCTCAAACAGTTAAATAATTGGCCAATAATCAATAAGCCCAAGGTTACACTCCAATAGGTATGGGAAAATGTATGGCCTGTCTGGAGGAGGTCTTATCCTTCTGTTGTCGTTTCCATAGGCACTAAACACAGAGTTCAGAGTCCATTGGAGAGGTGGCCGAGCATGATCAGCATGAACAGGCCTAAGATGGAATCCAGGCCCTATGAATTCCCTCTTCATTCCCCCCTCTTGATGCTCCTTGTTTCCATAACAAGCATCATTCATTGAGATATATTGTACCCTAGCCCTCCGGCCACCCACATGAGAGAACGCTATCAACCTCGAACTCTGGGTTACAAAATTCACAAGACATTGTAAGAAGCAGGGCCCACAAAGCAGTGTGATTAGAATGATTATGACAACAGTAACAATAGTTTCCATCAGTCTCCCTTTACCCAGGACAGGACCAAAGTCCAAAAGGAAGATTATCATCAGACATAGCTCTTACTTGACCTTTCATGTCATCTAGGGTGGCTGATATATTGCCAGATAAATCAGGAATATATACACAACATTCAGCGTTAATTATAGCACAGGTCCCTCCTTGTGCTGAAACTATGGTTAGTCTCAAGATGATACCAGCAAGTCCTTGTAGCAGCAGTTGTTTGTAGAGCTTCACCTCTTTTTCTTCTTTAAGATGATCTTGGTTTCACGGGGATCAGTGGGGTCTTTTTGTGTAGTCCACTCGGCGTCTTCTGGGTCTGCGTGGTATGCTCTCTTCACCCTCATGTGGCGGATCCAGGGAGTGACACCTGCAACTTTAACTGCCATAGGGCTGGTTAGAACAACAGTATACAGACCCTTCCAGTGTGGGGCCAAGGAGTCGTGTTTCCAGTCCTTGACCACACCTGATCCCCGGGCACAAATTCCTGAATCTGTTCCCCAAAGGGGAACGGCACCCTTTCTTGTACAAACTTAGTTACCTGATTTATTACCTTACCCAGTTCCATCTGCTGTGAAATCCCATCTCCCCTTACCTGAGGCAAATTTGTTGACATCTGTTTTATTATGGAAGGGGGCCTCCCATACACAATTTCATATGGAGAATAGCCTTGGGACCGTGGGGTCATCCTGAGTCTGAGCAAAGCCATCGGAAGCAAGTCCACTCAGGAGCAGTCTCTATGATCCACTCGGAGAGTCTCTTTAAGTGTCCGGTTGGTTCATTCCACCATCTCAGAACTCTGGGCCATGACCAGCAGGTAACGGTAGTGTCGGTGAGGTTTCATTTCAGTGAAGTCCACTCCCAGGTGTTCAAAGGGCAGCGTGCCTTTCAGCTGAATCTCCAGAGGTTTTCGTCTGTGTCGAGAGGCAGCATTAACCTGTGAGCAGGCAGCATGGCCTAGGTGGGTCGCTTGGTGTGGTTGGCTTACCAGAGTGTGTGCCAGCTCCTCCGGTACCAGTAATTTCACTTTGGCTAACCTGACAGCCATTGTCTTTGTTTTATCAGGCTAGTGCCATCAGTATATAGGACCCAATTAGGGTCTGCAACCTTGTGTCCTTCTTTAAAACAAACCCCAGATACGTTACCTCCTCCTTGCAGATCTGTGTCTTCTTCGACACCCGGTAACCTGCTTCCATCAGCAGTTGGAGCAGTGTTTCTGTCCCTTCCCAGCATTTTTTCTTGGTCTTGGCAGCCAGCAGCAGGTCATTCACGTATTGTAGGAGCCAACATCTGTACTTTTACAGGTGGAATGAGTCCAGGTCAGAAGTCAAGGCTTCCCCAAAGATGGTTGGGGAATTCTTAAACCCTTTGGGGGAGTCCAGGTGAGCTGTTGTTTGGTGCCCCCGACTGGATCTTCCCATTCAAAGGCAAAGATGGGCTGTGAAGCTGGGGCGAGGCATATGCAGAAGAAGGCATCCTTGAGATCTAGTATAAACTTTAGTCCTCGGAGGGAGGAGGCCAAGTAAGGTATAGGGGTTTGGAACAGTGGGGTGTAAAGTCACAGTAGCCTGGTTGACTAGCCTGAGATCCTGTCCAGGCTTATAGTCCTGTCCTCCTTCCTTTTTGACTGGCAGGATTGGCGTATTCCAAGCCGACCGGCACTCTACCAGAACACCCGCTTGTTTCAATCTATTGATGTGGGGTAGTATGCCAGCCCAGGCCTCTATTTAGCCAGCCTGGTGGGACAGGGGCGGGGGTTGTCTTCTGCCCAGACCTCAGGGAAGAATTGAGTTAGCTCTCTCTCATGCTCTTCTGGCCCACCTGGTTCTTCCTTCGGAGGCTCATGCACCCTCCACTCATCTTAGGGTGCTATTGAGAGAGAGAGCAAATAAATCAGAGTGTCCATCCGGAAGGTGGGCCTCTCATCCGGGGAGAAAGTCACTTGTGCTCCTAGTATGGAGAGCAAGTCTCTTCCCAGCAGGGTTACTGGGCACTCAAGAATGTTTGGTCCCCCACTTTTAAGGTTACCATGGGTTCTCGGGGACATAATATCTCTGAGTCCCGGCAGCCCTATTTAATTTCCAAGTCAGCAAGCCCCACAACTGCGGGAGCTTCCTTCTCCTTCCTTGCCTTAGAGCATTCATTCTTTCAGTGGCCAAAACCTCGGCACCGGGCACACTGGTTTGGCTGTAACGGGGCCCGGGGCCTCCGTTGGGACCAATTGAAGAACTGTCCTGTCCCTGGGGCAGAGGAGGTTTTCCGGAGGGCTGGAGATAGACTTTCCCAGAGCAGCACCTAGCGTTGTAAATCTCTTGTCTGTTCTCTTTTGTTCCCTCCGCGCTCTCTGGCAGAGCGCAGTCTCTGCTTAATTCCAACGTCTCCCTCCCCTTCTTGTCAGTACTCACCGGGAGGGGAGAGGCGGGTATAGCTTGGGCGGTTAGGCTGGAGCCGGATCCTGGAAGTGCTGGCCAGAGGCTTCTGTCACCGGGATTGGAGCCTGCCAAGGTGGCGGCTCTATGACCTTGGGAGAGCTGGCGGAGGAGCAGCGGCTGCTGCAGGACTTCACCTGGCCCTGGATCGGGCATTAAGGCGGCCTTCGGTCCTGGTGGAGCACTGGGAGGCAGGCGCGTCATTGTCCAGTATGGGGGAGGCGGAAGGTCATCCCCATCCAAATCCTGTAGAATTTCCTTTTTTATCTTCAGTCAATTTTTGTGCCATTAATATTTTTCCCTTTCCCTTCTGGATATAGAACCTTGTCTGAGTAGGAGGGTCTTGAGCTAACCCTAGCCGTGAGTCAGTATGTGGATATTGATCCGGGTGTCCTGGCTCTCCTGTGACTACTGTATAGACTGCTTCTACTATTTTTAAGTTCATGGTGTTTTCTGGTGGCCATCCTACTGCCATAGGTGGCTTCAACCTCACAGAGTCTGTGGAAGCGGTTAGGTGTCATCTTCATCCCATAGTCTCCTCCATATCCCTTCTTTAAATTTTTAATCATGCACTCCAATAACAGTTGCCTCAGACTCACTTCCCCTATCTTGCTTACCTTCTCAGACCTTCTACTTTTCCTTTTCGTTCTGTCTACAAAGTTCTTGGTACCCTATGTACTTCTGATATTCCCACTCAATGAAACACGTAAGTTGCCATTCCACCTCCTTCCTAATTGGGGTGAGAAGAGCCTTACCTGCCAGATCCCAGAGGGAGAAGGGGGATCGGCGTGTCTTCAGCTGCCAGTGGCACAGCCGAACCAGAACACCACATGGACCAAGACTGTTTCTCCCTTAACTTTTAAAGTCCGTTCTGCCTTCGTGGGCTTGATCAGTTGCAGATGAAAACACACATGGGTTAAATATCCCACATCCCAGGCCGTCTTCAGAAAAGCCAATTCGTATTCACTTATGTATCCCCCGCCTTCTAGCCTGACAATTCCAAGGGGGTCAAGAGTTTCACAGCAGATGGGACACCTCCTTGAGGAGGGCAGAATATGAGCACACAAGGACCAAGTTTCTTCTCCTAACAATCCCCTGGCGATTGCTTGGTAATAATTTTCTCTAAGACAGCATGGACACCACCTCCTAAATGACATTCACAAATTTCCTTCCTAAGCCCTAACACGCTCGTCAACCGGGGTACCAAGCAGTTGCCGCCTGTCTATTCCAGGCTCCTGTGGGTCCCCGCTCCTTCTAGTCCCTCCCAGGGGGGTGATCAGGCCCCCTCTTCCCCCCTGACGGGTGGGTTCCTCCTCACCTGAGAGCTCAGTTCCCTTGCTGCCGTTCACTACCTGCCAAAGCGAAGAATCAGGCATTGAAAGGCTGAATTCTTCCAGAGGGGCGAGGCACCTCCCCCGCTCTAGGAGATTCAAGCTACAAAGCCTCGGGGTGGCCTCAAATGAGACCTGTCTCCTCAAAGTGAGGAGTTTCCCAGCCAATGCACCAAATTTTGTAGCTACGCGTTCTGGGAAACAAACTCACTCAGAAGGACAGTGCAGATAGTGGAGTGCAGTTTATTACACTGGCGAGCCCAAGGCAGAGTCTCCTCTGAGCCAAGGACCCCGACCAGCATTTGTGAAAATCTTTTATACCCCACGTGTACATGTCCAAACCCACCACTCCAAATTCCTTGGGACTTACATAAACAAAGGAAGGGTAAATACAATCCCAATAACCCCATCATTCACGTGTTATGTGCTCAACAGTTAAACAATTGGCCAATAATCAATAAGCCTGAGGTTACACTCCAATAGGTACGGAAAAATGTCTGGAGGGGGTCTTATCCTTCTGTTGTCGTTCCCATAGTCACTAAACACAGAGTTCAGAGTCCATTGGAGAGGTAGCATGATCAGCATGAACAGGCCTAAGATGGAGTCCAGGCCCTACGAATTCCCTCTTCAGGAGGGGTTCTAGAAACCTGACCGATGGACTTGAGTGGGTTTTCTCATCACAAATCACAGTGTTCCTCTGTTGTCCTGATCAGACACTGGACCCTACCATTCTGTCACGGAGCCTAAACCAGCCTTTTGTTCTTACTCCCTTGAAACCCAAGACGGGCAGAGAGGTACTCCATCCTGAATCCACAGTCTCACAAACTAAACAGAAAAAAAAAAAAGTGTGTGTGTGTGTGTGTGTAGGGTTCAAACTCAGGCCTGCTGTGGAACTCACACTTTCTCAGTGAGGCCCTAGGGCTGCACACACCAAACAGGATCTCATGGGTAAGAACACGAAGCTCCAGCTGGTGAAGGAAGGCCTTTCGAAGACCCCTCCCTGGAGCCTCACCCTGGCAGGAGGCCCAGATCCTGGGTGGATGGTGCAGCACCTTCCGGGGCTTCTGGAGACGAGGACTTGACGTGCCCTGGGTGTCAGGAGAAGTCTTCTAGCAGCAGCCGGGACAGGCAGAGGTTTCCAGAAGCAGAGGCGTGAGAGGGCTGTTCAACAGTAGAAAGAAGGAAGAGCACTGAGTTCCTAGTTCTCCTGGTGAGGAAACAGCCTGCGGGACAAAAGCCCTCCTGGTCACAGCTGGTTTCCCTCCAAGGGTCCCCAGGCATCATGACTGTCCTTCAACGTGGACATCCATGACAGCAGGCTGAGAAGGGGGCAGGGGCTGCAGGGAGGGTCAGGTGGCACCCAGGGCAGAAAGAGGCCTTGGGGAAGGATGGGAGTGACCTTGGCCTGGCCCAGGGGGAGGGGGATGAGTCCCCAGGGATGGGACGGTCAGGGGAGCAGCCATGACACCCAGGCCCTGATGGGGAGGACTCAGAAATGGGGGGAGGCTGGACGTGTCAGGGGCCTGCCTGGCCCAGAAGAGCAGCATCTTCATCTGTGCCTGCAGTGGGGGAGAGAAGGCCACAGTGTGGCCCCCATCTCCAGGCATGGCCACACACCCTCGTCCCCTGCAAAGGGACAGCGTGCCTGCCAGCACCCTCACAGCTCAGGTCTAGAGCAGGGACTCAGCCCCAGAGGCTCCTGGAGTTCCCACTCTGCTTTCTGGAAAGGGTCCTGCCAAAGCCAGGCAGCCTGGGCGCCACCACCTGGACAGTCCAGGCCTGCCCTGTGACCCCACCTCTCTGCGCCCTGGTGACCCCAATACCAGACAGTTGCACAAATAAAAGCCTACAGTGGGCCCAGCCTTGGGTCACCCAAGGTCTCCCTGGCCCGTCTGGACAGGGCTCTCCAGGGACTCACAGGACAGGGGGCTGCACACACAGGCCTGGAGGGTTGCTGGGCCGAGGCCACCCCACATGTCTGCTGGGCATGGAGCTCCACTCCAGTGCTGCGTGGACGACAGCCATCAGCCTGCCTATGTCACTCCTTGGCCACCTCCTAGTGCCCTCGGGGCCTTTCCCTCTGGGGAGGGGCTGCTGTGGGTCTTGTGACTTCGCCTCCTCACAGGTCGGCTCTTCCTGTGACCCTCACTTGTTGTGACCCAAACTCCCCGAATGGCTTCTCCCTGGGCCCCTTCAGTGTCAGCTCCTGTCTCAGCAGAGTCATCTCTGTTGAGCCCTCTGATGGGCCCAGTGCATGTTGTGGCAGGTGATGTCATAGGTCAAAGTTAGTCTGTGGTTGATTAGTTGTTCAGTCAACTCTGGCCCCTGGACTTGGGGCTAAACCACAGACGTTTAAGGACTGACCTTTGAGCCAGGCTGTGCTTGGGTCAGTCAATGTCCTTGACTTCTAGTGTACAGTGGAGGATGATGAGACTCGCTAATGGAACACATTTTTTCATGTATGTGTATATATGTACACTCACCATATCAATGCGCACGTGCTTACACATCCATACCCTTGCATGTGTATATATGGCTGTGCATCACCGTTTCAACACTGGGGTGAAATGTACATGGAAGTGGGATGCTGCTGCTGCTGCTGAGTCACTTCAGTCGTGTCCGACTCTGTGTGACCCCATAGACGGAAGCCCACCAGGCTCCCCCGTCCCTGGGATTCTCCAGGCAAGAACACTGGAGTGGGTTGCCATTTCCTTCTCCAATGTGTGAAAGTGAAAAGTGAAAGTGAAGTCGCTCAGTCATGTCCGACCCTTAGCGACCCCACGGACTGCAGCCCACCAGGCTCCTCCATCCATGGGATTTTCTAGGCAAGAGGACTGGGTCCTGTATTTTAGGAAACATAACCTGAAACTGCAATACTTTGGCCACCTCATGCGACGAGTTGACTCACTGGAAAAGACTCTGATGCTGGGAAAGGTTGGGGGTGGGAGGAGACGGGGACGACAGAGAATGAGATGGCTGGATGGCATCACCGACTCTGTGGACATGAGTTTGAGTGAACTCCGGGAGTTGGTGATGGACAGGGAGGCCTGGCCTGCTGTGATTCATGGGGTCGCGGAGAGTCGGACACGACTGAGCGACTGAACTGAACTGAACTGAACCTGTAGTCATGTCCCTGTTTTTAACATGACTACGTTATATTTCCTTTAAAAATCCCATAAGGAAAGAAATGAAGACATTCTGTCATATTCTTATCTTTATGATGAAAGCAGTAAATAACCTAAATGTCTAAAGATGAACTAATATCTAAATATTAAGCTATATCTTCTCAAGAAAGTGCAAGTAGTGAAAGTCACTCAGTCGTGTCTGACTCTTTGTGACCCCAAGGACTATACAGTCCATGGAATTCTCCAGGCAAGAATACTGGAATGAGTAGCTTTTCCCTTCTCCAAGGGATCTTCCTAACCCAGGGATCGAATCTGGGTCTCCTGTATTGCAGGTGGATTCTTTACCAGCTGAGCCACAAGGGAAGCCATTTGAAATATTCATAGTTAAGACTTAACAATGGAGAAAAAGTTGATGTGGAAAAGTTGGGAGTAAATACAGAATTCTTTGTTATGCTCACGATTTAAATTAACATATGAAAATATCCCAGGAAAATGAAAATGTGTTGGAGTAGGGGAGGGATTTATAGGTGATATTTTTTCTAAGTTTTTGTACAGTCATTACCTTGCTTTGACAAAAAACAAGAGGTCACTGGGAATATAAAGAGGTACAGGAATATAGTTTTATTGGTGGAGTTGACTTTTCCAGGGATAATCAGTGTCCTGCATCCTCAGGCTTTAAGCTGATATGAATAAAATTCCACTTTTACAAGGATCACTGCTTTGAGACTGAGGCCCCCAAGCATGTCTCTGCCCTCAGCCTTTTCTCTTTTTCCTCCTTTTTAAACCACAAACTTGATGGCTAAGGACATAAATGGACAAGAACTTGGGCTCTGGGATTAGATGCACGTGTTTAAACCCTGCTCTGGGACTTGGGGTAAATGTCCCCACCTGCTGAGCCTGGGGTCTCCTTTGGGGGCTTCAGGGGACGTGAACAGCCTGGTCCTGGGCGGTGCTCAGAAGAGCAAGCACTGAGTCCACCCCTTCCCCAGAGAGGGATCCCCAGAAAGGATGGGGTGGGAGCTGGAGCCCCAGGACAGAGGTGGGAACCTTGGTTCTGAGAGTCCCCGGCGGTGGGGCTCTGGGCCCTCACTCAGCAGCTCTGTTTCTGGTGAAATGATGGGTCCAGGGTCACCGTGAAGACCGGCTGAGAGCCTCTCGTGAACTGACTGAAAGCTGTAAAGCGCTGTTAGCGCCATAGACCCCTCAATCATCACTAATCCTGACCCTGGGCTCGCGAGCCCCTCCTCCACCCCGGAGACGCTCCCTCCCCGGCAGGGGGGTCGGGGGAGAGCAGGCAGGGAGGTTGAGGGGCTGGGGCCGGACTGGGGATTCGGGTCCTCAGAGGCCGAAACCCAGGCCCAGTGGGTCCCCCGAGGCCTCAGCCTCGAGCTCCGGGCCCGCCCACAGAGGGGTCCCCGCTGTGTCCCCCGCAGCGCCCGCCCTCGAGTGACCCCTCTCCGCTCTCTCCGTCTCAGGGCGCAGCGTGGATCCTGGCCTGGCCGGTCTGCTGGGGCGACAGGCCCCGCGCTCCAAACAGCCTTTCGTGGTCACCTTTTTCAGGGCGAGCCCCGGCCCGGGCCCCGCCCGAGCCCCTCGGGCAGCGAGGCCCCTGAAGAGGAGGCCGCCGAAAAGGACCAACGAGCTGCCGCCCCCGAACAAACTGCCGGGGAGCTTCGGTGAGCCGGGGAGGAGGCGGGGACGGAGCCCCTCTGGCCTCGGCGCGGGCAGGCCCACGGTCACCGCCGCCCTCCTGACTCCCTCTGCCCTGCCCCCTGCGGAGCGACCCCCACAGTCTCGGGGCTCTGAGCATCCCCCCTTGCTGCCCCCGCCGCCCCAAAGCCCTTCTCTGCCCTCGGGGGCGAGGCCTCTGTCAGGACCGGGGCCCCTGCCGCCCTCATGCTGCCCCGGGCGCCCTGCAGGCTCCAGGTGTTTGTGTGAAGGTCACCCCGCCAGGCCGAGCCCCGCAGGAGCAAGGCCACCGGGGCCCTTTCCTTCGGGAGCAGCCGTTGCTGCCTCAGTGGGAGCCACTTGTCCTGTGGAATGGGCGCGGCAGGAGAGGCCGAGGAGCGGGGTGACTCCCCGGGAAAGGAGGAGGGGCCGCCAGATGGCCAGGGCGCCCGGGGTTTTTACTGGATTATCAGGACCCCACAGGCTGAAAGTCAGGGGAGGCTGGACAGAGTGTGGGGTGACTGCAACCAGAGGGAGCCATCGAAAGTTCTTGAACTGGGTCATGGCACCAGCAGAGCTGCAGACATGGGCTTTAGGAGACCAAATGGGTTAGTTTCCCAGCATTTACTATTGAACAAACGTGCGCGTCACGGCGCCCCCCGCCCTGGGAACAGCAGCCCAGCAAAGCCCGTGACCCTCCTATCCCTGCAGACGATGTCCATGGCTCCCACGGCCGGCAGGTGTGCCGTCGGCACGAGCTGTACGTGAGCTTCCAGGACCTGGGCTGGCTGGTGAGTTCCGACTCTCCTCCTTTCCTAAACGACCTTCCCCACCTGGAGACCGCAAGTGTGTCCCAGAGGAGGCAGACCCCCGGAGGACTTTGATTGTCTTTATTTTCCTCCGTTTTCCAAGTTCTCTGAAGGGAGAAGTGAAAAGTGCTGTTTTGTAAAGCCATGAATATGGAGACTGAGCCTTCAGCCATAAAGTGTCAGAGCTGCAGCAGGAAAGCTGAGGCCAGGGTGGGCAGTACCTCTGGGGGGCTGTGAGTGGGGGCGGCCAGGGAGGACGTGGCTGCGCGCTGATGGCGCGTGAAGGGGACAGAGCTCATGCCCAGTTCTGTCCACCGAGGGACTTCGGTGGATGTCTGGCCTGGGGGCGGGGTGCCACTCTGCCCTGGGAGGTGTCCTGAGGCTGAGGGATGGAGAGGGCAGCCCTGAGTCGTGCTGTGACAGGTGCTGGATGAAGGGCTGGGAGGGCATGTGGATGGGACTCACCTTCTCCCATTACCCCCCAGGACTGGGTCATTGCCCCCCAAGGCTACTCAGCTTATTACTGTGAAGGGGAGTGCTCCTTCCCGCTGGACTCCTGCATGAACGCCACCAACCACGCCATCCTGCAGTCTCTGGTCAGTACCGCGCCCTCCTGCCTGGACACCTGGGGAAGGGGTTCGCCCTGGGGAGGGGGGCATGCAGCCAGGAGGTGACGGTGGACTGCTGTGTCAGGGAGCCTTCTTCACATGGAAACCTTCCTGCCTGCACGTGCAGTGAAATCCCACAGCCGTACAGAGACGGGTCCCTGTGTGGCCACTCTGTGCGGGGACTCTGCCTCCCATGCACCTGAACAGCGTGCAGCAGGCTCTTGCTGACTGGTGTACACACATACACACGTGTGCACTCCACACGCACATGGGGGCATTCACATCCACTGGGTGGGCCTGCCCGCTGTGGCCAGAGGCACAGCACCCTCATGACAGGTGGGCATCCACACGACTACCCGTGCACCAAGCACACACGTGCAGCACATTCACTGCCGAGTTTGGCCTCCTGTGGGACACACACCCTGGGGGTCGGGCTGAGTTACACACGTGGAGGTTCTGTCCTCTCTTCCTGCACAAGAGTCACGGGCTGCCATGCGCCCTTCTGGCTTCGGCTTCCCCTCCCACTCCTCTCCTGTTGCTTTTCCTTCTGGGTCCCTCTCTCTGTGTTTTGCAGATCTTAGGACTGCCGATGCCCTGGTGTCTGGGGCAACTTTAAATGCTGGACGTTTCCAGTAGGAACGTGGTTGAGGCTGCCTATTGCTAAGTGTTTGCAGTGGGTTTTGTGTATGTGTGCTGAGGCTTATTTCTAGAACGTTGATCTGGGCACTCTAGTTAGAGGCTGTTCAAGGTGTTGCCAGAGTAACAGTGAGTGAGTTAAGAAAGCAGCTTGGACCCCCGATAATGCCTCCTGTTCCAGTGGTCACGTGGGGTTTGCTGGACACCGCTCCCCAGGAGCCACCTTCCTTGCAGAATCTCTGGGGTGATGAGCCATGTGTGGGCTTCCCTCTGCCCTGTGAGGGGGGCACAGGGTGATGCGGCACTGCCCCTCCCAGGTCCGGTCCCCTGGCTCTGCAGCAGCCCCGCCCCTCAGTCCCCGAGCTGTGAGTCAGCAGGAGGGAGCACTAGCTCTGTGTTAGGTGGCTGCCCTCTGGGAGGCTGTCAGTGAGCACGAGAAGAAAGGAACAGCCAACACGATGGGTCCCCTGAGGAGGGGAAGACTGGGGTGAGCCGGGTGGGCTCAAGGACCCTGTCTTGGAGGGAAAGAGGATGGAGGGAGGTGATGGTGGGCTGGGCAGGGCCTGTCCCAGGGTCCCTCCTAAGGTGGCAGGTGGTGGATTTAATTCCCAGTAAACTGAGGAGTTGCAGCAGGTTTCAGAGAAGCAGGGCCTGATCTGGGCACTCTCTGGAAGCACCTCTGGCAGCTGCAGGAGGACAGACCGTGGGGTAGAGGGTGGAGGAGGCAGGGAGGAGTGAGGAGCTGCTGCGGTCCCGACAGGAGGACCCGGCACTGGTGGGTGAGACGTGGATGGTGGAGGCAGGAGGGCAGGAGCCCAGGCCTCCAGGTGAGACCCTCCCCCAGGACAAGGAGGGAGCAGCGAAGGTGCTGGGTGGAAGAACGGATTGGAGGGAATCCATGGTTCTGCTCCCACCCCCGTGTGTATGAGGCCTTGCAGGACCCTATGTGAGAAGTTGCGGGGGTGCAAATCTGGAGTCTCCCAAGTCGTGAGTGCAGAAGAGATTTTCTGGGGGAAGAGTAGAGGTGAGAGGTGGGTGAGGAAGAGGAGCCTGGGTGGGAGGGAGGGGGTGAGATGGTGGTTGGGGTGTCCTGGGGCCGAAGAGGAGGAAGTGGGTCCCTCCAGCCTCACCCCCCACATTCCCCTTGCAGCAGCCAGAGGGTCGCACTAAAGCACAAATGTGACCACCTCCTTCTGGGCCAGGAAACCCCCCATGGCATCCCTTATCCCTGGGGAGAAGTCTGAGCCTTTGGCCTGTGACTCGGGGCCCCTCACTGGCCTACCCACCTCCCCAACCTCTCCCAGCCCACGTCCCAATGCCCTCACCTCCCTGCCTTTCCTACCTCCCTCTTTTGCCCTGGAGTATCCTTGTTTACCCTGGGCCAGGCCAGCTCCTGCTCACCCTGCTGCCTTGTCTCTGGGTCCTTCCCAGCCAGCATCAGTCTCCAGCACTCATGCTCCCAGAGCAAGGACGACTGCTGTGACTATTGTGCTGTTCTCAGGGGTCCTGGGTGTTTGCTGGAATGTTCCCCTGTCTCTCTTCCTGTCCTGCTGAGGATGAAAGTGGGGACCACATCTGAGACATTTCTGTATTTTCCACCTGGGCAGGGCTGGCACAAGGCATGTGTCTGAAATACATTTGTGTTGGAAGGGAGAAAAGCACCATTATACCCATTTGGCAGAGGAGAAAACTGAGGTCCACAGAGGCATGACTTTTCCTGAAAGATGCACAGCCAATAAGTTCCAGAGCCTCCGATTCGGTCTGCCACGTGGCTCTAAAGTGACGTGAATGCAAAGGCACATCAGACTCCAGATCAGTCTCTTGGTACAGACAAAACAAAGGCTGTCCTCTCTGTCGATCACCTGGTGAAGCCTGGTCCAGGATGGACTTCCAGAACAGCTGCGCCCCTGTGGTGCTGTCCCAACCTAAGAAAAGCCCTCCAGGGTTTCGAGCCATGTAGAGCCTCACGGGTGGTGCAGGCAGGCAGTGTCGCCTGGTTTCTTTCACGTGGGCCTTTGAAAGCCAAGCCCAGCCACCCCAGGTGGAGACTGGGAAACTGGGGAGCAGTACCCCCACAGCCCAGTCTGGCCGGACATCCCCACAGAGGACTCTGGGCCCCAGGCCAGCCTGGTGCCTGGCTGACAGTCCTGGCAGCAGGCTGGATCCAAGCTGGGGCTCCCAGGACAAGGCTGGGCTCTGGGGACCAGGGGCCAGGGTGCCTACAGCCACCCCCACTTCAGATGGCTTAATCCAGGTCATGCTCAGCAGTCTCCCAGGAAGGCTGGGAGGTCCTAGTGGATGGACACAGGTTCCCTTTTCTCTCAGGCCCCGACTGAGTGGGGGTGCCTTCAGGGCCCATCCCTGTGGCAACCGGATGAGGAGTCCAGTACAAACTGCAGCTCATCCTGCCCAAGTCTCTGCGTAAATATTTGTGTGGAGGCTTCAGAAGCTCCCTCAGATGGGCTGTTTTTAGGGGTAGAGCTGTTTGCAGGAGGGTAGCAGGGACTCCCGATCCCCTCCCCCAGTTGGGTCCCAGCCTTGTGTGTGGCCTCAGCCAAGCAACTGTGCAGGTGACTCGGCCCCTGTGCCCCCATTGGTCATCCACCCAGAACAATCCCTGTCTGGAAGTTGTTACAAGGGTGGAGGTGTTTTTGAGAAACAACGGTGTCGGACACACCAAGGGTGAGCCTGGATGTCTGGGCATTGCGAGGTGTAACAGGGACCTTTACCGGCTCCCAGCCTGGAGGGGCAGACGGACCAGAAACAGCTCGTGGGGACAAGACACGATCAGGGATGTTATAGAAGCGATCAGGGAAGAAGGAGGGGCAGGGGGGAGGGGGAGGCAGTGTTGCAGCGGCGCCAGGCCGGCGCTGGCACAGGTGCGGGGCACCCGCAGGGTCAGGGTCCTCCCATCTGAGGGGAGGGGCTGTGGCAGGAGCCCCCGGTGCTCAGTCTGGGCCTGAGGGCAGTGGGCAGGGCGGGGGTCAAGGGGGCGGGGTCAAGGGGCGGGGCCGGGGCGGAGTTCACGCCAGCAAGTGCCCGGCTGGGCTGCGGGGTCCGGGGGAGATGGAGCTGGGAAGGGGCCGGCGGCGGAGCCCCGGGGGGCAGGAGCTGGGCGCCGGGCCGGGGGTCCCGGGAGGAGCCCGCGGTTCTCACGCCTCTGCCCGCCGCCCGCTCCGCGCCAGGTGCACCTGATGAAGCCGGACGCGGTCCCCAAGGCGTGCTGCGCGCCCACCAAGCTGAGCGCCACCTCCGTGCTCTACTACGACGGCAGCAACAACGTCATCCTGCGCAAGCACCGCAACATGGTGGTCCGCGCCTGCGGCTGCCACTGAGGCCTCGGGCAGGGACCCCCCTCCCCCAGCGCAGTCCCAGCTCGGGCAGGGACCCCCCAGCGCCGTCCCAGCTAGGGCAGGGACCCCCCCAGCGCCGTCGCAGCTCGGGCAGGGACCCCCCAGCAACGTCACAGCTCGGGCAGAGACCCCCCCAGCGCCGTCCCAGCTTGGGCAGGGACCCGCCAGCGCCGTCACAGCTTGGGCAGGGTGGCAGCGAGGGCCCCCCTCCCCTACCCACATCCTGCCAGGGGCTGGTCCTCTGCCCCCTGCCCTGGGATGTGTGGTAGCCTGTCCCACCCAACCCCACGTGGCTGATGCAGGCTGCGGTCAGCACAGAAGTCCCATCTTAGGACCTGTTCTTGGCCAGCCCTTTCCAACTGCATGGGACCCAGGATGGTCGGAGAGCACCTGGAGCCTGAGGCTAGCAGACAGGGGTTGCCCCACTCACCACCGGTCTGGGTGCCGGTCTGCCCCTTGCCGGCACAGCACAGTCAGAGGTGCACATGCTCTAGGTATAGTGTGTTAGTGGCTCCTGACTTGGTCTGTGGGCAGTTAGCGCATTGGGAAGGAACAGTGGGCCTTCTGCTTAGGGGTGAACCCAGTGGGGACATCTTCTGCCCAGGGAAGAGGTGTGACCCCCAGGGAAGCAATGAACCTTGGAGGCTTCCAGGTCCCTCCAGCTCTGTGTGTGGTGCTTTGCACTTACACATGGAATGAACTCTTAGCACAAACAAGGACTCAGCTGTAGGGAGGTCCAGGCTGATAGCACAGATATCACAGCTTAGCCCCTTGCCCACGGCCATCAGTCACCATCTTCCACGGACCCTGAACAGGGCCTCAAGGCCCTCAGCATGCGATTCCAGGTAGCCAGCACCCCTGAGTCCGGTGTACTGCTTTCTCTCTTGCCGCGCTGAGGGGCAATCCGATGCACACAGCACAGGGCCAGGGTGGGCACTGCGTCAGCCAGCGCCCAGAGGTAACAACAGGCTGATCACCCAAGTCAGCGTCACCCTGTGTGCCCTGGAGCCCCGTCCTGTTTCTTGGGGCCTGTGAGTCAAAGAAAAGGCCCCGGTGCCAGGGGAGTGACAGGCGGCAATTAGGCCGAGCTGGGTGGGGAGGTTCTCGGAAACCACTGTTCTCCTTGGAGCGGCCACCTGGAGTGTTTATTTGATTTCTGACTTGGTAAGCCTGTAATTTACCTGGTGGACCAGACAGAACCCAGCTGCCCGAACCCCAAAATATCATTAAAAGCAGATCCTGGGCCTGCCCCAACCCACAGGCCCAGGATGACACCCTTGGAGTTCACTCTGTGCCCTGAGGGGCTCCAGGAGCGCAGCAGGGGTGGAGGAGGGGGCTGGGCTGCGGGACAGCGGCCCCTCCGCCTGGACCTGGGAGGGGCTCCTGGAGCCCCAGTGCACAGGAAGGCACTGAGCTCCCTTTTGGCCTGGGGCTTTGACCTCAGGCTGGCAGCAAGAGGACCAAGTACCAGCGCAGATGTCAGTAGACCCATATTCTGGCTTCAGCTCAGTCACCAACCTGCCTGATGTCTGGGCAAATGCCCTTCCATTCAGGCTTCGATTTCCTGTCTCTGACATAAGGACATACATAGGGCTCACATCTCCAAAGGCCCTTCCGGCCGGAGAGTCCACCTACCACTCTGGGCCTCTCCTCTCCCAGAGCCAAGGTGTGGTTTCAGTGCTCAGTGGCCCTGGGACCTGAAGCCTGCTGTTTCAGGGCCTCACTCAGAGCTCTCTCCTCCCAACATCACGGGTAGTGGAGGCTTGGAAACGTTTGACAGATGTCGGGGTTAGGCTTCGTCATTGCCTAAGCATATAACCCGGTATGGTTTGAGGCACCAGGAACACTCATAAAGTGAATGTTTTGAAAGATGTGACTGCCCTGCCCACCGGAGGTGCGGAACATAAGGAACCCAGGGATCATGACACGACTCCCTTCTCGTGCAGCAAAGTCAGGAGTCCCGTGGCTGTGGCCTTCCTGACACTTCTAGCACCCTCAACCATCCACGTGGCCACCAAATGAAATCCAACAGAAAAAGGCTTCCAAGAAGGGAGGTAATTAAAGACAGAAAGCTGATGAGGTGGCAGTGCAGGTCACATTTAAGGCTGCGCACGAGAAGCATAAATAAGGGCCGTCAACTCGGGCCCACTGGCAGCAAAGTAAAAGATGACGGGGAGCGTGGGCACAAAGGAAGTGGCGCCAGGGGCCTGTGCCGCGGAGGGCACTGCTTTGTCCACCTCACCCTGTGCACATCCTCATGACTGTACAGCCAACCTGGCCCAGACACCAGCTCATCGGACAAAGCCCTATTCTTGTGTCTCTATGTAGGGAAGTGGGTGACATGCTTCAAAAAGTTCCCTACAATTTCATAGGAAAGGAGGCGATGACAGGAGAGGGTGGCTGTGGCAGCCAGCAGACCTGCCAACAACAAATCCTGGCTGTGCCTCGTGCTGATGGGACCACACGTGCACCCCGGAGCCGGCGACTTCCTCTCTGCAGAGTGAATGGGCTACGGGTTCTGCCCTGGTGGAGCCAGTGTGGGGATCAGGTCTGTCCTGAGCACTTGGCACCGATTCTGCACACGTGTGCTGAATGAACAGTATTATTAGTGGCCTTATTTTAAATGAACTTGCAAATTTGGGCCTCTCCTGAGTGCCTTCCTGTTAAAACCCAGTCCTCCCAGAATGTGTCCTTGGAGGTGCTACTGTACTTATTGGGCTTTTCCTTAAAAACTAGAAGCTTGGTAATCTCCTGGGTGAGGTGTGAACTTGCACACCATCCCCCTCCGGCTGTGGGGGGTCCCAGCTGGCAGTGACAGTTTGATCCTGTCTCTCCTGAGGACGGGGCAGCAGTGCACCCCCACCCCTCCTGTGGCCCTGCTCGCAAGTGCAGCTCAAGGGGAAACTTTCTGGGGTTTTTGTTCTTACTGGGAAGCCTTGAGCAAGCATTTGGCCCTCTTTTCTCATTTTCAAAAATATTACATGTGTCGGGGATGCTCTTGAAAATAAAAAACAATACAAACACATAATCTCACCACATGGAGACGACCATTGTTAATCATTCCAGTCATTTTTCCGTGGCACATATGTCTTTTTACATAATACGTGGGTTATTTTACAGTTAGGATCATACTCTATGCACTGCTTAGTGATCTGAATTATTCAATCTATGACATATTTTGAACATTTCTGTTATTAAATACTCCTTGGGAACATAATTTGCAGTAGCCTTCCATCCTTTTATTTCTGCCTTAGAAATTTTGTTACTCACAAACCAGGGCTCACTATTCCTTCCTCAGAGGGTGGTGTGGGGCCCCCAACCCTATCACCTGCAGCATTGGGAAGGAAGGAAGGTAGCAAGGGCATGGCCACCAGGCTGGCCAGTAGCTCAGAAAACCAGTCCTCTCTGCTGGGGCCACAGGCCAGCCTGCTCCCTGCCCACATGTCATCCCCAAGGCAAACCGTGCTGAGTCCGAGTGCTTCCCCTTGTCACCCGGACATCACACCAGCCCCGAGTGGCTGGCATTCTCCTGGCCTCACTGCTGTCTGTGTTGACAGCCACAGCTGACCGCCAGTGAGAAGGCGCCTATGTTAAGAAGTGAGGGTCCCCACTAGGATACTGTGGCAATGGGTCCCAGCCACAGCAGCGGCCCCAGCCAACCACAGAGGACAAAGCCCCACTTGAAAGCAGAGAGCCAGGCTAGCACTGGTGCCACGGGGAGGGCTAGAAGCTATCCCTCTGCAGGATCTGGCCTGGGGGCACTGGGGTCAGGGGCCAGCAGGCTACCCCACCCTCCTGACTCAACCTGATCGCCAAACCCAAAATGAGAACACAGGCTGAGGTAATGAGCCCAGCCCTGCAGTTTCTGAACATCCAGACTCGATCCAGACAATCACCAGCCGGCGGCAGGGAAGCAGGCGGCAGTCCTGGAGGAGGTTTCCAGTGATGGACTGATGGGGCTCAGCCTTGGTACATCTGAGTTGCTGTAAGGTGACCTGGCTGGCCAAACACAGGTGTAGGGTGAGAGGCTAGCCTAGAGCAGGTGACAAACCATGGCACCAGAGTTCAATTTCCAAGTGGGCCAGGGGCAGGGCAAGAACCATCTCTGGCTTCTTATGTCTCCCCAGCACCCAGCACAGGGCCTGGCAAAAGAAGGGCCCTGAACTCTGCCGTGATACAACTCTATTGGTCCAATGAATGCACAGCGCATGAACAGGTCACTGAGACAGACGACAGTGCGTGTTAGCCCAAGACCAGCAGGCGTGAGGGTAGGACTGGAGCCTGGCTCCTCTACCTGGCCTGCCTGCTAGCAGGTGAGACAGAGAAGACAAGAGGCGCTGCCGCCCTGCAGAGGTCAGACCAGGGGGTGCTTTTCGGGCAGCCTGGAGGGGAGGGTGGCAGCACAGGGGGTCGGTCGCAGCACAGGGGGTCTGTCGTCTGTTGCATCAGGACAGGTGAGTCGCAGCTGCAACCTCTGAAAACACCTGAGGCCTGGCTGCCTGGCAGCAGTATAAGAACTAGGATTTCTTTTACCAGAAGATACATCTAAGATCCACACTTGGTGGGCCCAGAGAAGCCCTGGCGGCAAAGGCCTAGAAAGACCACGTACAGCCGTCCACAGTGGGGAGGGCAGCCCCGGACCCAAGGCCACACCTGAAGAAGAGCCAGAGGAAGTGCAGGCTGTGTCTGCAGAGGAGCTGCCCCACGCTGACCCCAAGGAAGGGCCAGAACACGAAGCCCTGCTCGCTGCCGGGACACCTCAGGTGCCGGTTCCCCAGGTTGACAGCTCCCCCCTCACACGTACTCCCCACAGTCGGAGATGATCACCTTCTGCTTGGGCTTCCCGTCCTTGCTGCCCTGGGCCTTTGCGGGCCGAACAGAAGAGGAGGAATCAGGGGAGGGAGGGTGGAAAGTAAGGCTGGCTCAGGGGTACCCGCCCCTCTGCCCACCCCATCCCAGCAGCAGCAGCTGCCATGGCCACGGTCTCCAGGTCCCAGGACTCTTGTTACCCACTCTCTCATAGGGCTGTGCACCAGGGGCCTGGGTGGTCACCCACCGTGTTTGTGCATACCACTGTCAGCCTTTCAGTCAGGCAGGCTCAGACTCTGGGACCTACAGAGTCTTGGATGCCTGGTCTTCCACTCAACTGATAGTCAATGAAGTGCCAAGCATGGTTGTTTCAATCATTTTATACTGGTTTGTTCTTTCCTTAATTCATTCAACAAATACTACTTCATAACCAGGCACCTATTGAACCCTGGGGATACTGGTCCAAGTTCAAGTGGAGCCCACAGTCTAGCAGAAAAGAGTCACTCACAAATTATTAATTCATCTCAGGAAGGCAAGGTTGGTTTACTATCCAAAAACCAGATCAACAGAATAAAAGACAAAAACCGTATAATAATTTAATAGATGCAGAAAAAAATCCAATACCTTTTCAAAATAAAAACATCCAACAAACCAGGAATAAAAGGGAACCTCCTCAATCTGATAAGGGTTCTACAAAAAATACACAGTAAAAGACTAGATATTTTCCTCTCTAAGATAAAGAATAAGACAAAGATGTCTACCCTTGCCACTTCTACTCAACACTGTACTAAAGGTTCCAGCCAGGGCAATTGGCTCCCCCAACCAAAAAAAAAAAGCATCCTATTGGAAAGGAAACTGTAAAGCTCTCTCTACTTACACATGACATAATCTTAGAAAACCCTAAGGAGTACACTAGAAAATTAGAACTAGTAAACAAACTCAGCAAAGTTGCAGGATATAAGATTAATATACAAAAATTAACTGTATTTGTATATGCTAGCAATGAATAACTTACAATAGCATCAAAAAGAATAAAATACGGAGGAATAAATTCAAAAGACGTATAAAATGTATACCCTGATAACTACTGAACAAACTTTCAGTACTGAAAGAAACTAAAAAAGACCTAGAAGAATGGAAAGACATCATATGTTCATGGATTATAAGACTTAATATTGTTAAGATGTAACACTTCTCAAATTGATCTGCATATTCGTTGTAATCTGTACCAAAATCCTAGCTGGACTTTTATAGAAATTAATAAACGTGTCCCAAAATTCACAGGTAAATGCTAGAGCCCCCCAGAATAGCCAAAATAACCTTGAAAAAGAAAAAGTATGAGGACTCACATTTCTTGAATTCAAATTTGGAGCTACAGAAGACAAAACAGTGTGGTACCAGCACAGGATAGATATACAGAGGAAGGAAACAGAATTAAAGTCCAGAAATAAGCCCTTACATTTACGGTCTACTGATTTTTAACAAGGATGCCAAGATAATTAAGCAGGAATAGAACAGCCTTTTCAACAAACAGTGCTGAGACAACCGAGTGTCCACACGCAAAAGAGTGAGAGTGGGCCCATCCTCTCACACTATACCCCAGAATTAATACGAAATGCATCAGAGACCGAGGTCTTCGCTAAAGCCATAATACTCCTAAGAAAATATGGAAGTAAATCTTCATGCTTAGGTTAGGTAAAACCTTAGATACAATACCAAAAGCACAGTGACTCCCCCCTCCTGCCCCCAAAAGAAGATAAACTGGACTTCTTCAAAATGAAAAACTTTTTTACTTCAAAGAACACCATCAGTTCAGTTCAGTTCAGTTGCTCAGTCATGTCTGACTCTGCGACCCCATGAACTGCAGCACGCCAGGCCTCCCTGTCTATCACCAACTCCCAGAGTCTGCCCAAACTCATGTACATCGAGTCGGTGATGCCATCTAACCATCTCATCCTCTGTCGTCCCCTTCTCCTCGCGCCCTCAATCTTTCCCAGAATCAGGGTCTTTTCAAATGAGTCAGCTCTTCACATCAGGTGGCCAACGTATTGGAGTTTCAGCTTCAACATCAGTCCTTCCAATGAACACCCAGGACTGATTTCCTTTAGGATGGACTGGTTGGATCTCCTTGCAGTCCAAGGGACTCTCAAGAGTCTTCTCCAGCACCACAGTTCAAAAGCATCAATTCTTCGGTGATCAGCTTTCTTCACAGTCCAACTCTCACATCCATACATGACCACGGGAAAAACCATAGCCTTGACTAGACGGACCTTTGTTGACAAAGTAATGTCTTTGCTTTTTAATATGCTGTCTAGGTTGGTCTAACTTTCTTTCCAAGGAGTAAGCGTCTTTTAATTTCATGACTGCAATCACCATCTGCAGTGATTTTGGAGCCAAAAAAATAAAGTCTGCCACTGTTTCCGCATCTATTTGTCATGAAGTGATAAAGGAAGTGAAAGGACAATCCACAGAATGAGATAAAATATTTGCAGATCATATATCTGATAAGGGACTTATATCCAGACTATTTAAAGAACTCTTATAATTCAATAATAAAAAGACAAGTGACCCAATTAAAAATGGGATCTGAATAGACCTTTCCCCAAATATATACAAATGGCTAACAAGTACATGAAAAGATGCTCCATATCATTAAGCATCAGGGAAATGCAAATCAAAATCACAATGAGATACCACTGTACATCACTAGGAAAACTATAATAAAAAAGCCAGATAACAACAAATGTTGGTGAGGATGTAGAGAAATTGAAATCCTCAGAGACTGCTGATGGGGATGCAAAATGGTGCAGCCACTTTGGAAGATAGTCTGGCAGTTCCTTACAATATTAAAAATAGAGTTATCAAATGTTTCAGCAATTTCAATTCTAGGTATATACCCAAGAGAAGTGAAAACAAATGTCCACACGAAAACTTGTATATGAACATTCACAGCAGCATAATAGCCAAAAAACAGAAACAACCCAAATGTCCATCAACTTATGAATAAATAAATTGTGGTATATCTATACAGTAGACTATTAACTGACAATAAAAAAAGACTTACACACTAATGCACACTATATTGTAGATGAACATTTTTAGAAACGTTATGCTAAATGAAAAAAGCCAGTCACAAAAGTCTACATATTGTATGATTCTATTTATAGTAAATGTCCAGAATAGGCAAATCCATGAAAGAAAGAAAGTAGATTAGAGTTTGCCTAGGGCTAGGGTACAAAGGGTTTGGGGAAGGACTGCTAGAGTGTGGGGCTTCTTTTGAGGGGATGATGAAAATATTCTAAAATTATATGTGGTGATGTCTGCATAACTCGGTGAATTCATTGAAAACCACTGATATATACTTATTTATTTTTTTGACTACACCATATGCCATGCGAGATCTTAGTTCCCCAACCAAGGATCAACCCGTACCCCCTATGTTAGGAGCACGGTGTCTTAACCACTGGACCACCAAGGAAGTCCCGAAATGTATATTTTATTTATTTATTTTCCCAAAATGTATTATTTAAATGGGTGAACTGAATGGTGTGTGAATTCTATCTCAATAAAACTGTTTAAAAAAAAAAAGATCATTCTCTGAAATAGGGAACCCTAGTGGCAGAGACGTTTGCTCAGCAAATGAGAGTCCAAAAGACAGTCACCTCCGACAGACACACATACACTGGTGACAGTATCATGGAAGGCTTCCTGGAGGAACTGACATCTGAGTTTAGTCTAAAAGGCCCAGGTTTAACAGGGGCTGAGGGACACGAAACGCCACTCCTCATGGCTGGGCGTTGCTTCAAATGGGGACTATATCCCATTCTACTTTCAGGCCGGGGTTGATCAGCGTGTCTGACACATAATGAACCGGCACGGTGAATATCTGTTTCAAATATTTAAATATTCAAATATTTACTGCAGGTTTACTGTGTGTCAGATGCTGTTCCAGAGTACAATGGTGATAAGACAGACTAAATCCTGCCCTCATGGGGCTGACATTCTCAGGAGAATTAAGATAATAAATAAGTAAAAGAGTAAATTTATAATATGATTTCAGGTAATCAGTGCATGAAGAAAAAAAGAAGCTGATTAAAAAGAAGAGGGAGGGACTTCCCTGGTGGTCCAGTGGCTAAGACTCGATGCTCCCAATGAAGGGGGGCCTGGATCTGATCCCTGGTCAGGGAGCTAGACCCCACAGGCTGCAACTAAGATCTGGCATGCCGCAACTATAGATCCTGCACATGGCAACGAAGATCAAAGATCCCCTGTGCTGCAACTAAGACAGTGCAACCGGATAAATAAATATTTTTAAAAAATAAAAAGGACAGCAAGATAATAAGAAAGCCTACTTTAGAGAGAGAGGTCAGGGTAGGCCTCTTGGGCTAGATGACCCGTGGGTGACCCCTGGAGTAGGTAAGGGGTGACACCTGTGGGTGCTGGAGGAAGAAGGCCCCCAGAGAGGAGCCCGTGTCTGCCATCACCCCGCAGGGAATGAGCTCTGGGTGTCTGAGGAACAGCCAGGCTGCAAGAGGGGGCGCAGAGGCTGAGCAGCACAGTCCCTGAGCCAGGTCCGCCAGCCTGCAGGACGGAGCCTACATGAGTGAGAGGTGACCGTGGGAGGGCTGTCAGCAGGAGAGCAATGTGATGAGAGATACGCTTAGAAAGGACCACTCGGACCATCCTGCAGAGACTAGACCTCGAGCCGGAAGAGGCAAGGGCAGATGGAGGCAGACGGGCTTGGGGATGCTGGTGGAGGTGGAAGGTGAAGAGCGGTGGCTGGACCTGGAGGCTAACTGAAGACAGATGGAACTGCCATCCAGGTGACCGAGCGGGGCAAGGCTGAGTCCTAAGCTTCTGACCAAGCAGACGGGTAGACGGTGGCGTTGTTGTCTGAAAACAGGGGAGACGGGGAGGAAGTGCTCGGGGGTGAGAAGCAAGAGCTGCTTGGGCACGTGAGGTCTGCGACCCCACTGGGATGTCCAGGGAAGACACGGGGGAGAGCAGTGTGCACACTTTACGTGGCGGCAGGATAAATTCAGCAGACACGACGGAAGGGCGCCGGGATGGGATGGGCTTGGCTAGGGCAGTGGTTCTAAATAGGGTACTGCTGCCCCCTTGAGGCTATTTGGAAAGTTCAGGGTGTGGTTTTGGTTGACTGATGTTGAAGCTGAAACTCCAATACTTTGGCCACCTGATGCGAAGAACTGACTCATTTGAAAAGACCCGGATGCTGGGAAAACTTGAAGGCAGAAGAAGGGGATGACAGAGGATGAGATGGTTGGATGGCATCAACAACTCAATGGACATGAGTTTGAGTGAACTCCAGGAGTTGGTGATGGACAGGGAGGCCTGGCGTGCTGCAGTCCATGGGTTCGCAAAGAGCTGGACACGACTGAGTGATTGAACTGAACTGAACTGAATACTAAGGGAGCAGGGATTCCCTGAAATGTTCCACCTAATGAAGAATTATTCTAAACCTCTTAGACTTTCAATGCCCGGACAAGTATTCAGGCAGATGACAAAAATCTGTTTATAATGATCTGAGCCTAGAAGCGAACTCCATTTTACTTTTTGGCCAACCTAATAAATTCAAAGATTTATTGTTTGCCTCAATTATTTTTCAGAAAGGGACCTACCATGTAAACTGAGGGAATATTCAATTTCTTTCTGTTCAGAATCTTCTTGTTTAGTCGTTAAGTCATGTCCGACTCTTTACAACCCCATGGACTGTACCCTGACAAGCTCCTTTGTCCATGGATTTCCCAGGCAAAATTACTGAAGTGAGTTGCCATTTTCTTCTCCAGGGAACCTTCCTGGGTTAGGGATCAAACTCCCATCTCCTGCTTGGCACGCTGATTCTTTGCCCCTGAGCCACCTGGGAAACCCTGTTTAGAATCTTACCAAGAGATTTTTCACTGTTTCAGAAAATCACATTACCGTGACTCTGGAGACGTAACACATCAGTGTCAAGTCAGTCTATGCTGTCAACCTGCTCCAGGCAGAAGTGCACGTGTTTAAATATTCCATCTATGCAGCTGTGTCCAAGCATCTAAATACGGAAATGCATATTATTTTATTCGAAATACTTTCTTTTTGTTATAATACTACTTTTTAAAAAATTATGTACTGGTAGGCTATATTATAATAACTGTGACTTTCACTTCAGCACATAGTAAAGTATCTTCTAAAAGGTGGGCATGAGGTTAATGGGTTAAGAACCATTAAGTAAAGAGTAAGTGTATGGACTTCCCTGGTGTTCCAGTGGTTAAGAATCCGCTGGCCAATGCAGGGGATGTGGGGAATATCCCACATGCTACGAAGCAACTAGACCCGCGTGCCACAACTAGTAAGCCCAGACTAGAATAAGTGGGGGAGAAAGGTCACCAGGAAACTGCTGAATGTCAGTGGCAAGCAACTGGGAAATGTGGATAAAAGGCATACAAAGGTTTAAAGGCGGTGGCTCCTTGTTCTGTTCTTGAAAAGTTTCTGCAAATTTGAAATTACATAAAATAAAATATTAAAACAATAACAACATACCACTGTAGCAGCAGAACCAGGCTATATGCCTCTTTCCCATAAAAGGAGGCAAGAATGAGTGTGTCAAAGTGAAAAAACAACCCATTAGAAGCCTAAAGCCCCAGCCAAGCCAAACGCCTCTCCTCTGGTTCCCTGGGTGGGGGTCTGGAAGAGACCAGAACCACAGCCTGTCACCACCCCTGCACAGCCATCCTGCCCCAGCCCAGCCCACCAATCTTCATCCACCAGTCAGATCCCACCTGGTCCCGTGTGTTTGAGGATAAAGTTTTCATCGTCAAACTTCTTCCCGTAGATGGACTTGCCCCCAGTGCCGTTGTGGTTGGTGAAATCACCGTCCTGGCACATGAACTGGGGGATGATGTGGTGGAAGCTGCTGCCCTTGAAGCCAAACCCCTTCTCGTGGCAGCGGAAATTCTCTGCGGCCGAGAAAGGAAAAGGCGCCTGATTAATAATATCTAACTGGATAGTTAAACCTCCAGCTCTCAGAATCGAAGAAAGTATATATTACCTTCATTTGAAGTAACTGTTTACCAGTGGGATGGCACACAAAGAGACTAAACAGACCAAGGGAAGAGAATAGTCCAGAAACAGACCAAGGTACATACAGAAATTGAGCATGTCATAAAAGTTGGCATCTTAAAATTGCTGGGGCAAAAAAGGGACATTTTCCAAAATGATGCTGGGACAAACAAACAAATATTTGGGTTTACAACTTACCTCACTGCAAGAATAAACTCCAAATGGGTCAGACATCTAACTATAAAGAAAAATAATTAATTGCCAACACTAGAGGACAACATAGGTTGGATTCTTCTATAACCTCTGCATAAGTTAACACTTTCCAACTATGATTCGAAATCCAAGTGCAATTTAAAAAAATATTCAACAACTTATGCATGGTAAAAAAAAAAAACACAAGCAAAGTTAAAACAACAAAAAATGACAAACTGGGAGAAATATTCGTTGGTAATATATGTCACAGAATATCTAATATCACTAATAAATGAAGAACTCTAAAAAATTGAAAGGAAAGAGAGAAAGATTCCCCACACCAGCTGCACAGGCATGTGGGCCACAGCGCCTTTAGCGACATGTACGAGCCTGCGGAGGGCACGTTTCTGCTGCTGGATGTACTCAAAGCAGCGGCAGTCGAACTCACCGGAATGGAAATACACCTCAAAGTAGGCTTAGGGTCTGGAGTGGTACCTGAATTCCTGGCCTCTATGATCGGTCCTCTAGCTTTGGCCATGTGCAGTGCTGTCAACCCCGAGGCAGCAGTGTGTACCCTGGAGATGGTATGCTGTAACAAAGCCCACACTCAATCAATAATCACAGATTTCAAAAGGTCTACAAGGGACCACTGCACTTTCCAGACAGGCGAGCCAAGAGATCCTTTCAGTCCTCAAGTTCACCAGGCCCTAATCTGTAGTGTGTGCTACCTAAAGCCAAACACATTGGCATATTTTGAAACTGCAGTCATTTCTTAGTTAACAAGTAAAACTGTCAGAAATTTGTCATCTAGAAAAAGGCAGATGAATAAGGGCATTTCCTTTTACCTAAGAATCAATCAGGCCTATAGAAATATGTGCACAAATACAAGTAAATATATATAAATTTTGAATTTTACATATTATATATATGTAGAGAATATATAACAGAAAGGTTGTATTTAATTATATGTGAAGAGGATGCTCATTTCAGCAATACTTATAAAAAAAAAGGAAAAAAAAGATAATAGAAAAAGTGACAAAGGAAATATAACAAAGAACCATTCTCAAAAAATGATTTTTAAGTCATTAAATACTTAAAAAGATATTCTTCAACAGCCATAATAAGAAAAATTTAAATTAAAAATACTATGAGACTCCATTTCTCACCTACCAGACTGGCAAACATTCAAAAAGTTAAAAACATAATCTATGAGTGAAGCTAGGGAAACAGGCAGTCCCATACATTGCTGGAGGGAATACACAATGACACCTCTTTGGAGGAGAATTTGGCAATATCTAACAAGATGACCTGTGCATTTATCCTTTCACCTGTTACCCTGCTTCTGTGAATGACCATCCATTCATGTTGGAGGTAGATATACCTCCAACAATATGAAATCCATATACACAGCATAGCATTATTTGTAACTGCAGTATAAAGCAAACAACCTAAATGCCCATGCAAAAGAATCTTGTTGACTGAACTATGGTATGTCTACCCTATGACCTACTTTGGACTAGAACACGAGATCTCTATGGACTGATATGGAGTGATTTCCAGGATATGTTGTTTAGTGAAAAAAGCAAAGTGTAAAAGAGAATATACAATATGCTCGATGATGAAGGAAATATTTCTGTATCTGTTCATTTTTGCAAAAGGAAGCAAAAGGATTAACCAGGAACTAATGAAATTGGTTACTCACAGGAGGTGGGTAGGAACAGAGGGAGAGGGGAGGGAGTGACACATTCCATGTGCACCTCTTGGTGTAGTGTTGACTTTTGAAGCCTGCCAGTGTTTATTCAAAAAATAAAGCTAAATCTATAAGACTGGGAGTGGAACCCCTAAAGCAGAATACAAAGAGAAACAAAAGAGAACTTAAGTTAAATGGACAACTTAACTACAGAGAAGGAAAAATGGGAATCTAAGAATATTTGAGCACAGTATTTGGACTCTAATTTAGAGACTAAAGAAGAAGGACCGCTCTACTGTATAACGCGGGGAACTTTACTCAATGCTCTGTGTGACCTAAACGGGAAGGAAATTCAAAAAAGAGGGGAAATATGTATACGTCCAGCTGATTCACTTTGCTGTACAGTAGAAACTAACATTAACATTGTAAAGCAATGACACTCAAAAAAAAAAGACAGAAAAGGAACTGCAAAGAAATGTTTTGCTGGTAGTGGCATAGCTGTAACAATTCCGAAAGTACCTTGTGCTGTAGTATTGAGCAGTAAGTGGCCACACTAACATTGGGAGCCAAGGCTCTGACTGTGGGAGAAAGGAGATAGAAACGCGTAGTATGAAACAGAAATTGGAGCATCAGTACGAATTCGTAATTTAAAGATACACACATACATACTTCCTATTGCTGAAAGGGCCTAGAGTGAACAACACCCCAAAAGCAGTGGACCTAACCAGGATCCAGATATTGATTTCTAATTATTATTTCCTACTAAAAGGAACAGGAACTTCTGAAGAGAAATGGCTGATTCCAGGGTCAGAGCAGAGAATCAAGATAAGTCCAGATCTTCTTCTTATATTAATACCAGAAAGTAAGGACATGTTCAAAAAAGATGGTGCGTGTCAGACGGATGGAGAAGCAGGCTTGAGGGGGTCCTGATGGCCAGCCTTAGGGCTGTCTGAGCAACTGACAAGTGAGGGATTGTAAAGGAGTAGAACACATTGAATAAAAAGACTCACACGTCCACAGGAACACATGAGCTGCTGACACAGAACAAAGGGCAAGGAAGAAAACTCTTTTTCACAGCAGAATGCAAACGACAATAAATGTAGAAAAGCCAACTTCTTAAAAACATAGATAGTGCAATAGCTAGAAAGTTACCATCAAGATAGTAATTGACTTAATCTAGAATTATAAAAAGGACACTAAAAGTTACCAGGTGAAAAGCCTTACACTGTCTCCCTAAAAGTCACTTATCAATTAAAAAGGGGAATAAAAGTACCTAGTGAGTGGGAAAACTGGCAGACACAACCTTAACCAAGTAATCCTTACCAATAACAGAAAAACTAACATTAGTGACACGGGGACAGACATGCCACTTCTGGAGTACTGCAAAGAATGCCAAAAGCAGCCTGAATCTAATCATGAGGAAAGAAACTCAGATTTCTGTTCTTCAGAGGCCCAGTCTATAAAGCAACTGCCCTGGAGTATAAAAGACAAAGGCTGAGGAATAGTTCCAGATTAAAGGAGACTAAACAGACACAACAAACATAATGTATGATTCTGGCTCAGGGGGAGAAAGGTTTCTATGAAGGACAGTGTTAGGATATCAGACATGATATCCCACGGGGATAGCCTAAATCAGTGATCATTATCAAGTGGGGGTCCAGGAACCAAGAAGCAGCAGCTGGAGTGGCCCTGGTTACCATCACTCCTACTTTCCATCCCTGAAACTCAGGGCTCTATGGATCTAGAGATCCTGGCTCCCAGGGGGCACGCCTTCACTAGTGGAGACAACCAGAATCCCATTACACTACACTGCTGCACGATCAGGCTCCTTGTGCCAGGAGACAGCCCAGTAAGAAGAGTCGTCATCATCATACTTGGCCGTGGTCTTTATGAGGCAGGTTTGCACAATAAGCCAGGTCAAAATATGTTTAGGGGACCCATGGGGTCTCGTACTCTCCTGCCCAACCTGGATGGGCAGACATGGCCTGGGAAAGGCTCAGATCCCCTTGGATAAAGGTCCAGGTCACCTCATCAGGTAAGCCATGTAGAAAAGCAGAGACACCACCTGAGATTAAGGTGAGAGGAATCTGGAATAAAGGAAGGGAGATGACCACTAGCATTTGTGGTTCTGAGGCCAACAGCAGTAATGGGATTAGTTCATTCCACTAACATTCCTCTGGAAATTCCCCCAGAAAAAAGAGACCAACTAGAGTTCCAGAGAGGCCATTTCCAGGTGAGGTAAGCAGATCTGAGTGACTCAAGGGGTGGATTGAATTGGATGTTAAATCCCACAGATCCTTTCCAAGACAAAGACCCTCATTCTCTCACCCTCCAGGAGTGTTGTATGCTACCCCCCAGAATGAATCCCATCCAGGAAATGCCTTTGGTCAAAAAGAGCAGCTTCACTACTCCTAAGAATTAGCCAAAATGCACGATTGATCCATGTGAGGTACAACTGGCTGGCACTTGGCCTCAAATCAAAATTGGACATTCTGAAGGGTTATCCAAGCTCCCAGACTCCCCCTGGGATCAGTCTCACTCTGAGTGACTGCAAGGCCGTTCAATTCCTCTCTCCGCCCAATCTGCTCCTCTCCTCTTACAGGAGTTATTCCTGAGATCACTATCCAATAAACTTCCTGTATCCAACTCTCTAGGAGTCTGTTTCCCAGAAAAACTGACCTAAATCAGCCAAAAACTGAGAAAGATCAAGTAGCAGTAACATGAACGTATTTTTCAGAGCTACAGCAACAAAAGTCAAAATAATCGCCTAGAAGAAAAGAATGTTGCCTCTGGCAGGGCAGGAAAATTATGATAATGGGGGAGCAGAAGAATGTCATGTTTTGTAACAAACTCCATGGAACAATTTATCTTTAAACTGTATGCAATTATGATAAGCATTAAAAAAAAAAAGCTAGGTTGAAACAAACAAAAAAGGATTATGGGTAAAAAGTGTAATTATGAATATTTAACAAAATAGGCAATGCACAACTGTCAGTATAGTTACCTCTGGGAGATGGGCTGGAGATAGTGAGGAGAAAAATTTTAGCTTTTAATTTACAACCCTAAAAACAGTACCTTTTCAGGGGAGAAACCTGGCAGAGATCTCCTTAACCACATGGTCAAAGTTAACATCACAAACACTGGAACCAACTTTAAGTACTTCCTTATATGATGCACTAAGAGGCAAACAATGTTCTTCTGCGGGATTCCTGCCAAAACACATAATCTAAAGCGAATCATGAGCGAGAACCAGGCAAAGACAAACTGAGAAACAATCTTAGAAACAACTGGCCTGTTTCTTCAAAGATGTCAAGATCGAGAAAGACAATAAAAGGCTTCCCTGGTGGCACAGTGGATACGAATCTAAGTGCCAACGCAGGAGACGCGGGTTTGATCCCTGGTCCGGGAAGACTCCACGTGCTGTAGGCCAACTAAGCCCATGCACCACAACTACTGAAGCCCGAGCCCGAGAGCCTGTGCTCTGCAGCAAGGGAAGCCACTGCCGCGAGAAGCCCTTGCACCACAATGAAGAGTAGCCCCCGCCTGCCCCAACTAGAGGAGGCCTGCACACAGCAATGACAATAAACAAATAAATCTTTAAAAATAAATAAATAAATAATTGGGAAACTGTTCCAAGTAAAACAGGACTAAGGCGACTTGCCCACTAAATGCTATGTATGAAACTTTCTCAGGGAAGAAAAACTGTTAAAATTAGCTTAAAGAACAATATTGGGATCAGGGATGATATTTGAATATGAACTGAAGGTTAGTTAACAGTGCTGTATTGATGCTAAATTTCCCGATTTTGATAGCTGTACTATGATTATATAAGTCTGCCTGTCTGGCCTCTTTGGTGTGGATTAGGTCAACATATAGCTATAAATTCTCAGACCAAGTCCCAGGTTATCAAATAAGATAGGGCTTCCCTGGGTGGCTCAGATGATAAAGAATCTACCTGCAATGCAGACCTGGGTTCGATTCCTGGAGAAGGAAATGGCAACCCACTCCCATATTCTTGCCTGGGAAATCCCATAGACAGGGGAGCCTTGCGGGCTACAGTCCATGGGGTCGTAAAGACTCGAACAGGACTGAGCGGCTGTCACTGTCACTGTCTGCCCTTGGAGAATCGCTTGCCCAGCAAGGGAAGGGCAGCCGCAACTGTGAGAGCACACAGATCCCAGCGTCACAGTCTTTGTTCAAACTGCAGCCCTGCCACTTGCGAGCGGTGTGACATCCACAAGTTATTTGACCTCACTGTGCCCTAGTTTTGTCCCCCCGACTTTGGGATAGTAATAGTACTTATCTCAAAGGATTGCCAATAGGATTCAGTTCAGTTCAGTTCAGTTTAGTTGCTCAGTCGTGTCCGACTCTCCGCGACACCATGAATCACAGCACGCCAGGCCTCCCTGTCCATCACCAACTCCCGGAGTACACTCAAACTCATGTCCACAGAGTCGGTGATGCCATCCAGCCATCTCATTCTCCGTCGTCCCCTTCTCCTCCCGCCCCCAACCTTTCCCAGCATCAGAGTCTTTTCCAGTGAGTCAACTCGTCGCATGAGGTGGCCAAAGTATTGCAGTTTCAGCTTTAGCATCAGTCCCTCCAATGAACACCCAGGATTGATCTCCTTTAGAATGGACTGGTTGGATCTCCTTGCAGTATAAGGGACTCTTAAGAGTCTTCTCCAACACCACAGTTCAAAAGCATCAATTCTTCGGCGATCAGCCTTCTTCACAGTCCAACTCTCACATCCATACATGACCATGGGAAAAACCATTGCCTTGACTAGACGGACCTTGGTTGGCAAAGTAATGTCTCTGCTTTTTAACATACTATCAAGGTTGGTCATTACTTTCCTTCCAAGGAGCAAGCGTCTTTTAATTTCATGGCTACAATCAGCATCTGCAGTGATTTTGGAGCCCAAAAAAATAAAGTCTGACACTGTTTCCACTGTTTTTCCATCTATTTCCCATGAAGTGATGGGACCAGATGCCATGATCTTTGTTTTCTGAATGTTGAGCTTCAAGCCAACCTTTTCACTCTCCTCTTTCACTTTCATCAAGAGGCTTTTGAGTTCCTCTTCACTTTCTGCCATAAGGGTAGTGTCATCTGCATATCTGAGGTTATATGTGTAAAGCCATTAGTGTCTGGCATAGAGTAAACAACATTTAAAATTTGCTAAATAAAACTATGTCAAAACAATGCAGTAAATGCTAGCATAGAGGGTTCCATGGAAACCCAGAGGTCATGCAAACCCAGAAGGGGCTGTGAAAGGTGAGTAGGAATTAGCCAGATTACACTGGAAAAGTCCTTTTAGGCAAAAGAACTGCTTATACCAAAATACAAGAGATTTGAGAATTCCTGGTGGTCCAGTGGTTAAAATTCCACACTTTCACTGCCAAGGGCACTGGTTAAATCCCTGATCAGGGAACTAAGATCCTATGAGATGTGCAGTGTGGCCAAATTATAAACAACAACAACAACCCACATACAAGAGATTTGCTTCCTAGAATATAAAATAGGGCTACAATGCGAAGAGATGAGCAGAGTCAGAACATGGAGAGTCTTTCTGTGCCTCTGATGGAGCCCAGACTCAATGCTTGTGGAGAACAATTATCCTCAGACCCATGCTTTAGAAAGCCCTACTGGCTACTCAGATCAAGAGAAAGCAAGCCTGTGACAGACAGACCAGTTAGGAAGCTACTAGCATTAATCACAGGACAGAAGATTAATCACAAGACAATAGCAACAAACACGCAGTAGGAACAAACAAGGGAAGAAAGACTCAGAGAAACTTAAAATAAGTGAATATGGCAATGCATCAGGTATGAATTATAATCAACTGAAACTTCTGGTTTAACCAGAAGACGGCAAAATTAGCTAAAATCGGGCACAGGGGAGACCAGAGTGAAGGAAAGAGGAAATCAACTCGAGGTGTACTTTGTTTATTTATCAGGACTGTGAAAAATATTCAGGCAGAAATATGTGAAACTCGAGAGAGAGGTCAGGGTGAGGAGTAGAGATAAAGAAATCACGAGAACGCTGAGTGGTTGCAATAATCTCAGACAAGGAAGGAAAGGAGCGCAATACACAAGGACAGTGAGGAGAGAGGAGGTGAGGGAGGGAGCTCAGAGCGACAGCACCGAGCAAAGCGTGGACACCGGAGGAGGAGCCCCTGAGTTACTCTGAGCAGCCAGGGCCGGGATGTGTGCTGAGAAGCAGAAGAAAGCACTGAGGCAGGGGGAGCCCTGGACCTGGGGGCAGGATCTTCCTGAAATCGGGGCAGGAGGAGGAAGACAGGGAGCCTGGCGCCAAAGTCCTCAGTGAGGGGGTGGGGATGATCGGGGTGACAGGTGCAGGTCATGTCCTTCCCCTTCTAGGACACCTCCTTGTTCAGCAGCCATCACAGATTGACACCCAAGCACACATGAGATACTTCTCACCCAGAGCCCTGCAAGGACAAGACACCCACTTGTTCGATTCACCCAACACCACCCACATCAAAGCGCCCTGGGTGTAGAGCTCTCCGGAAGCACAATCTCACCTCCTGGGTTTCCAATTTGGGAGGCTCTGACCCTTCTACTTCTTTACTCTCTTAAGAGTCCATCCTAGAAAATGTTTTCAACCAGTCATCATTTGACCAAACTGAACGGAAAGAATCAAATATATGTTAAGAAATTCAAGCTCTCAGCCAACTGCCCATTAGCCAGGTTCAGTTCATTGCTGCTTTGGTCAACACCACGTGGACTCACTACGTGGACCTGCTGTGTCACTCTCACAGGACACAGAGAAGATGGGACATCTCAGGAGCACCCCAGGGTGATGAAAACTGTCACTGGAAAATGTCAGGCCTTCAAGTCCAGCTCTTAGCAGAGGTGGGTGAGAATCAGGAGGAAGCCCCAGCCCCTGTCAAGGCTGGAAGGACACAGTCTATGTCCCGAAGCAAGACCTTCAAAGGAACGAGACCTCTAGCTTTGCTGAGAATCTCAAATTCTTTGTTTCCATGCAGGTACTGCATTCTCTTCTCTAATAAACACCACTTTCTACTCATGCAAATGTTACCACCACAGCAGGAAGTAAGACAGGGATAAAAAGGCAAAAGAGGCCACGGTTCAGGACATGGCAGGTAATCTGTGGTTGCCCCAACATACCTGGTCTGGAAGAGCCTTCCTTAACTCTCTCTGGTTTGGCCAATGTGACACGGATTGTCTGCCCAAAGAGTTCAGATTCATTCTGAAAAAAGTGCATTACAACTCAGCTGCTTAAACCTTGTTAGATTGAAAGAAGACCTGGCAGCCTTCCATTAACTTCTAAGTAGACCAAGACTCGCTTATCCTAAGTTGGGAGTCCACAACCCCCAGCGGCAAGCTAAGCACAAAGCTCACCATAGGAAGCCCCTGAGACACCATGCACTTCCTTTCTTTCACCACCACCAACAGAAAGGTCTGTACTGGCATAATCTTTGGATCTGAGCTCAGGACTCTGAAATTAAAAGGGTAAATGCAGTTTCCAAGTACCTGAGTCCTCCTTAAAAAGATAAGATCAGTACTGAACTGGAAAAAAACAGCCCAGCTGACTGTTGAGGGGCATGTTTGATTAAAGAATGACAGAGAACATTGTTTAGGAATATTTCATTATCCAAGAATAACTGATACCAGAAAAAGGTAAGCAAATAGCTTTTTCAAAAAGGTTTGTTTGGGGCCTTTTCATGAAAACTGAAAAAAAACAAAAGGAAAAAAGCATCCCTTAATTTAATAAGATTTAGGTTATAACTATCTCTTTGTTCTCAGAAACTGAGATGAATAAAGTACTAATTTTATTTCCAGCGATTAAGAAAAAAATCGAATGACAGCATGAAATAACATCCTTCGGTTCAGTTCAGTTCAGTTCAGTCGCTCAGTCGTGTCCGACTCTCCGCGACACCATGAATCACAGCACGCCAGGCCTCCCTGTCCATCACCAACTCCCGGAGTTCACTCAAACTCATGTCCACAGAGTCAGTGATGCCATCCAGCCATCTCATTCTCTGTCGTCCCCTTCTCCTCCCGTCCCCAACCTTTCCCAGCATCAGAGTCTTTTCCAGTGAATCAACTCGTTGCATGAGGTGGCCAAAGTATTGCAGTTTCAGCTTTAGCATCAGTCCCTCCAATGAATACCCAGGATTGATCTCCTCTAGAATGGACTGATTGGATCTCCTTTCAGTACAAGGGACTCTCAAGAGTCTTTACTTCACATTTATTGATAAAGAGTGATCATAAGGATTTTTAAACAGGGAAAAACATTTAAGGGTTTTATGGCAGGCAAATAATGGCCTGCCCAAGATGTCCACCTACTCCGAGAACCTGTGTGTGTGTGTGTGTGTGTGTGTGTGTGCTCAGGTGCGTCTGACTCTTGCGACTCTTTCAACTATAGCCCACCAGGCTCCTCTGTCCACGGGATTTTTCAGGCAAGAATACTGGAGTGGGTTGCCATTTCCTTCTACAGGTGATCTTCCTGACCCAGAGATCGAACCCATGTCTCCTGAATTGCAGGTGGATTCTTTACCACTGAGCCACTGGGAAGCCTTCAGAACCTATGAATATGTTATGTGACATGGCAAGAAGGAAATGAGGTTGCTAGTCAGCTGACCTTAAAATAAGGATATATCCTGGTTTATTCAGATGGGCCCAACGTAATCACCAGGATCCTCTAAATATGAAGGGGGAGACAGAGGGGTTAGTTTCAGTGAGATGCCCTGTCAAAAAACACACCCTGCCATCACCAGCTTGATAGAAGGAGCCAAGGGCCAAGGAGTACAGCCAGCCTCCAGAAGCTGGGAAAAAGGCAAGAAACAGATTCTCCCCAGGAGCCTCCGGAAGGAACACAGCGCTGCCAAAATCTTCATATTCGCTCAGTGAGACCCACTTTGGACTTTGGACCTCCAGAACTGTAAGATCATACATAAGTATTGTTTTTAAGTCAACACATTTGTGGTAATTCAGCAATAGGAATTAAAATCATTTTCTTTTGAAGTGCCCAACCTGTCATAACCTTTGTAGGTTTTCTCTTTTCTCAGTTGTTCATTGATTTAACTTGATGAGGCCATCGTTTTCCAATTGCTTAAAAAAGCCTCACTTTTTTGACTAGACACAACTACATCAGTTTTCCACAATCCCTTCCATACACTGCGTGAAACCTTACCTTTAACACAAGATTCACCATTTTACCTTGCAATCAGTGTCCACTCTATTTGCAGTGTACTGCCCTAGGCTACAGGCTGGCCAACTTTCTGTAAAGGGCTGGATAGTAAATATGTTAGATGTTGTGGAACACATACGGTCTCTGCTGCATGTTCCTCCTCCTCTTTTTTTTTTTCCCCCACAACCCTTTAAAAGTATACAAACCATTTAGCTCAAAGGCCAAAAACCAGGTTGCAGAACAGATTTGGTCCATTGACTGCAGTTTTATGACCTCTGATATAGATGTAAAAATGTCTGGGAGAGGACTTCCTGGTGGTCTGGTGGCTGGGACTCCACGTTCCCAGTGCAAGGGGCCTGGATTCGATCCCTGGTCAGGGAACTAGATCCTGCATGCTACAACTAAAATATCCCACATATCTTGATGACGACTGAAGATCCCCAATGCTGCAACTAAGACCCGGTGCAGCCAAATAAACAAATGTTTTTTTAAATGTCAGGGAGAGACTGGCCAATAAACATGGTTGATATTTTCACAAACGTTAAATGGAGAGATTTTCTGAATAATAATTAATTTTAAAAGTAGCCAGTTCCTAGTGAATACTTCCAAATAATGGCAATTTTTGCTTCCTATGTGACTTGAAAACTGGAAACATACTTTGTGCATCAGGGTCCCATGTGCCGTGAAGTAGCACCAGATAAAAGCTTCAGTGAAAAGCAAAGATTCTCAGCCACATTACATTGTTAATAGCTACTTTGCATCTGCCAAAAGAATACCAGGAAAAAGGTGATGTCTGCAGTTCAACGTTTTAAAAAATTAATTTATTTTTTAATTGAAGGAGAATTGCTTTACATAATTTTGTTGTTTTCTGTCAAACATCAGCATGAATCAGCCATAGGTGTACACAGTCCCTGCCCTCCTGAACCTCCCCCCCATCTCCCTCCCCACCCCACCCCTCTGGATTGATAACAGAGCCCCTGTCTGAGCTCCCGGAGACATCCAGCACGTTCCCACTGGCCGTCTGTTTCACATGTGGTGATGGAAGTTTCCGAGTTACTCTCTCCACACGTCTCACCCTCTTCCCATATGTTTCTATGTCTGTTTCTCCTTTGCCGCCTTGCAAATAAATTCATCGGTACCATCTTTCTAGATTCTCGATATATGCATTAGTATACGATATTTCTCTTTCTCTTTCTGACTTACTTTGCTCTGTATAATAGGCTCTAGGTTCATCCACCTCATTAGAACTGACTCAGATGCATTCCTTTTCATGGCTAATATTCCATTGTGTATATTGGACCACAACTTCTTTATCTATTCATCTGTCAATGGACATCTAGGTTGCTTCCATGTTCTAGTTATTGTAAACAGTGCTGCAGTGAAAACTGGGTTACATGTGTCTTTTTCAATTTTGGTTTTCTCAGGGTATAGTTAGCACTCAAATAAAATCTCTGTACCACAAGCGCTGGAAAGAAAGATGCTCTTTTCCTTCCTACTACTTAGATTGTATGTATTTAACAAAGAGCATGTACTAACTGCTTGTTAGAGCTGGTGTTATAAAGACATGCACTTGGGTTATGGAGACAAGAATATACACAGGAACTATGTAGAAGCTCGGGGCTCTGCAGGACCTTGTCTTTCGCATTCTGACTACACGAGGGGGACTTTGAGCCAGGCCTGGTGGGCTTTCCTTCAACCAGAACTTCCTGTCTCCTTGCAACTGTCATCACCAAGACACTGTAGGGGGTTGGACAGGTCCCCCCAAATTTCAGGTCTATCCAAACCTCAGGATGTGATCCTATTTAGAAACAGAGCCTTTGTAAATGTAATGAGTTGAGATCATACCAAATTAGGGTGGATCCTAATTCCAATAACTAGTGTCCTTATAAGAAAAGAAGACGCAGAGAGACACATGCAGTGGAAGGAGCCATGTGGAGACAGGGGCATTTATAAGCCAAAAGCTGCCAAGGACTCCGAAGAAGAGTCAAGGAAAGATTCTTCAGAAGGATATGGCCCTGCCAACACCTTGATTTCAGACTTCTAGCCTCCAAGCTATGAGAATAAATTTTTGGTTTTTAAGCCACAAAACTTGTATGGCAGGCCCAGAAAATGGAGAGTGGTACCTTTTGTAACCAATGACAACAGCAACACTAGTCAAATACTAACCAGGGAAAATTGCTTCCCTCTGCCAACTCAGATTCAGCAAAAGCAAATCCTTGGTGCTTTTCTATAATAGCAGAATTGGGTGGTTAACATGTGGGTAATGGGAGGAAACATGCCATTTCCAGATGCCATTCAAAAAGCGAAAATCTAATTTTTACATTTTTCTTGGTTTATTCAACAATGCTTCCAGAAACATTGAAGTCATTTTGTTTTAAATAAACATACTAAATAGTGAACTAAGTTTTTAAACTTTGTGGTATTCAATTTCACCACTACAGAACTGAAGCCATAAGTAACTTTTCGAGTATTCGGTAATCTTTGTATACAAGACTTATGGACCACAGGAAGGCTGTTGATCTGTCAGTCATTCATTCCAATTGAGCAGCAGCTATGTACAGAGCTCCGACTTCACTGCTGGGCTAGGTGACCATCAAGGCACCATGCTGTCCTCAGGAAGAGTTATTTCAGTTGAGGAGGAACAAGAACAATAGGACTTACTAATTTATAGAACTCAGAGGGAGAAGGACCAAAGAGTCGATCTTATCCTTTCATCTAAGCATCGAAGCAATGAAGGCTCCGAGCATATACGTGTCACACAAAGTCAGTGGCAGGGTGGGTCTGACACTCTTACCTTAGAAAATAACAGCCAAGGGTCAAATAGAAACGTGCATGTAACCGTGACACCGATTGAAGGAAAACACCCAGGTGAGCAGAGGCCAAGGCTCCACTGTCAAGGCTTCGATTGCCCACTGCCCTCTGCTACTTAAAAGCAAAGCTGGACTTCCCTGGTGGTCCAGTGGTTAAGAATCCGCCTGTCAATGCAGAGGACACGGGTTCGATCCCTGATCTGAGAAGATTCCACATGCCGCGGAGCAACTAAGCCCACGAGCCACAATTAGACAGCCCATGCTCTAGAGCCTGCAAGCCACAACTTTACTGAGTGCGGGCAGCCTAGAGCCTGTGCTCTGTAACAGGAGATGCCAGCACAGCGAGAAGCCCACACACCACAACTCTCGAGAGTAGCCCCAGGCAGCAACAGAGCCAGCACAGCCAAAACACATAAATAAAACAAAAGCGTAGCTGCTAAGAGGGGAGGCCTGGTCAACAGGTGTGGGGGTGAAACAACATCCAGACCTTCTAAGATTCTTCCAAGACTCTCTTCCTACTGGTTCTTACTATACAGTTTATATATTAACAGATCAGACATCAAAACCCCCAAACGATTCCAATGTAAAGAAAGCCTTTCCTCAAATCCAACAAACTGTCAACCTCTGTAAATTTCAGCCCATAACCACACCACCATTCTGCCCTTGATGTCCTCAGAACATTCCTTTTCATTATCCAAAATCACAGTCCTCCTGCCCTAGAGAAATATCGTCCTGAACTTCAAAACGTACGAACCATACACAGAATGTACACACCTTAAATTTTTTTCATTTTCCTGGCATTAGGCAGCTGAACATGAGAGACACCAAAAAGACAACTGTTTCATAATCCAGTAGAATCTGAATACCTGTGATATCTCCAAAAGGAATAAAAGCAGCGTGAAGAAGTTTTTCATCCATCTCCTCTCCCAACCCACCTACAAAGACACAAAGTGTCTTCTGGACTGATGTCCTCCACACTCTTGGTATGGCTTCTGCAACACCCTGCCAGCAAGACAGCCACAGGGAGGGGAAGGAAGGGTCCCCACAGTCTTTTGGGTATACAGATGACTTGGAAGGGGTGCCCCTCTTCGCACCCCTCTTCAGACCTATATCTAGCCCCTGGTTATTTTGACAGCTTCCTAAATGGGCTGACTGCTTCCAGTTTCTCTCCTCTACACAGCCACTAGAATGATTCCAAGAAAGGGCAAGTCTAATTACATCACTGCCCTGCCAAATGCTCTCCAAAAGTTCACCACTGACCACAGGACAGAGTCCAAACTCTTCGCATGGCATGGAAGACCTAAACTTGAGCCCTGCCCACCTCTCTAGCCTCTTCTCTCCTTGTTTCCCCCACACAGACTACTTGCCCCCACGTGCCAGACAACTTCACTCCTTTCAGCTTTCGTTCCTGTGGCTCTCCATTTAAGAACAGCCTCTCCCATCTTAGCTACCTGGTAAACTCCTGATTTTTTTAAACCAGCTCTAGCCTCTGTGCCTCAGGAAGCTTGATCTCACCTCTTTAGATAGATGGGTCATTTCTCAAAACCCTCAGCGCAGCTCTTGTCAACACTGTCTGCCATACAGTAGCATCAAAGAGCTCATTAACCCCTGCAGTTCAGTTCAGTTGCTCAGTCCTGTCTGACTCTTTGTGACCCCATGGACTGCAGCATGCCAGGCCTCCCTGTCTATCACCAACTCCCAGAGCTTGCTCAAACTCATGTCAATCCAGTCAGTGATGCCATCCAATCATCTCATCCACTGCCATCAGCCTTTCACAGCATGAAGGTCTTTTCCAGTAAGTCAGTTCTTCGCGTCAGGTGGCCAAAGTATTGGAACTTCAACATCAGTCCTTCCAATGAATATTCAGGACTGATTTCCTTTAGCATTGACAGGTTTATCTCCTTACTGACTGAGGGACTCTCAAGAGTCTTCTCCAACACCACAGTTCAAAAGCATCAGTTCTTCCACACTCAGCTTTCTTTATGGTCCAACTCTCACATCCATAATTGCTAGAAAAACCATAGCTTTGACTCTTTGACTAGATGGAACTTTGTCAGCAAAGTAATATCTCTGCTTTTTAACATGCTGTCTAGGTTTGTCATGCTTTGGCAGGCAGGTTCTTTACCATTCTGCCGCCTGGGAAGAGCTAGGGCCAGCAAGGTCATTAGCTCGCAGGCATTGTTAACAAGTTAAGGGGGTAAAGACCCACAAGGGTCCCCGGCCCGGGCCACTGCATGCCGTATGGGGCCCCGGGTCTGCACACAGTCCACACCGACCCCAAGCTAGACTCAGTCGGAGCACCGCCTTGCCCTCACTCCAGCTCACCCAAGTAGAGAACCGTCCCGGAGGCAGCCATCTTGCTCCCCAGCTCTTCCGCTGGAAACCAGCCTCAGGCCCCGCCCATGGCCCCACCCCCTCACCAGTCTCCCTTGGAGGCTCCCACACAGCTCGGTACCGGGGAGGCAGGTTTGATGGGACAGTCTGATGTTAAGTAGATGCAACGCACTGGGGACATCGTGAAATAGGAGAACCTACTTTAGATTGGGCCCCTACAGCAGTTATTAAAGGTGAAACCATACCTTGAGGAAAAGGGGGAACTTGCCAAGAGGCATGAACCAGAGAACAATCCAGGGAAAAGCGACTGCCTGAGTACACCTGAGTACAGCCTGCCAAATGTCAAGAAAGAGGGGGAAAAGTGTTGCTGGTGGACAGGAGGGCAAGTAGAGTGGGCGACCTTGACCAGGTTAAGGTCACTCTGAGGACTGAAGAAACCATGCACTGCAGCCACTCAGCTCTCTGGAATATTTTCCCACTGCTAATGTAAATCTGAGCTGCAGAATCTGGACAAGTGGACCAGCTTGCAGGATAAACTGACAGGAGATAAGAGGAGGGGACTTGCAAACCTTAAGCAACACAGTCCAATAAGGGAGAGGATAGGTAGGTGCTACATCTCTACATCATGTGTCCTTGGAAAGCATGCCATCACCACCCTGTACCCGATTTTCCCATGCCAGGTCCAGGGTCTGCTCTGATGATATTAGACTTCAGTTCAGTTCAGTCACTCAGTCGTATCTCTTTGCAACCCCACGGACTGCAGCATGCCAGGCCTCCCTGTCCATCACCAACTCCCAGAGCCTACTCAAACTCATGTCCATTGAGTTGGTGATGCCATCCAACCATCTCATCCTCTGTTGTCCCCTTCTCCTCCCACCTTCAGTCTTTCCCAGCATCAGGGTCTTTTCAAATGAGTCAGTTCTTCACATCAGGTGGCCAAAGTATTGGAGTTTCAGTTTCAACATCAGCCTTTCCAATGAATACTCAGGACTGATTTCCTTTAGGATGGACTAGTTGGATCTCCTCGCAGTCCTAGGGACTCTCAAGAGTCTTCTCCAACACCACAGTTCAAAAGTATAAATTCTTCTGTGCTCAGCTTTCTTTATAGTCCAACTCTCACATCCATTCATGACTACTGGAAAAACCATAGCCTTGACTAGATGGACCTTTGTTGGCAAAGTAATGTCTCTGCTATTTAATATGCTGTCTAGGTTGGTCATAACTTTTCTTCCAAGAAGTAAGTGTCTTTTAATTTCATGGCTGCAGTCACCATCTGCAGTGATTTTGGAGCCCCCCAAAATAGTCTGTCACTGTTTCCATTGCTTCCCCATCTATTTGCCATGAAGTGATGGGACCTGATGCCATCATCTTAGTTTTCTGAATGTTGAGCTCCAAGCCAAATTTTTCACTCTCCTCTTTCACTTTCATCAAGAGGCTCTTTAGTTCTTCGCTTTCTGCCATAAGGGTGGTATTATCTGCATATCTGAGGTTATTGATATTTCTCCCGGCTTGTGCTTGATTCCAGCTTGTGCTTCCTCCAGCCCAGCGTTTCTCATGATGTATTCTGCATATAAGTTAAATAAGCAGGATGACAGTATATATCCTTGACATACTCCTTTCCCTATTTGGAACCAGTCTGTTGTTCCATGTCCAGTTCTAACTGTTGCTTCCTGACCTGCATACAGATTTCTCAAGAGGCAGGTCAGGTGGTCTGGTCTTCCCATCTTTCAGAATTTTCCACAGTTTATTGTGATCCACACAGTCAAAGGCTTTGGCATAGTTAATGAAGCAGAAATAGATATTTTTCTGGAACTCTTGCTTTTTCGATGATCCAGCGGATGTTGGCAATTTGATCTCTGGTTCCTCTGCCTTTCCTAAAACCAGCTTGAACATCTGGAAGTTCACGGTTCACGTGTTGCTGAAGCCTGGCTTGGAGAATTTTGAGCATGACTTTACTACCGTGTGAGAAGAGTGCAATTGTGCGGTAGTTTGAGCATTCTTTGGCACTGCCTTTCTTTGGGAGTGGCCGTGAGGAGATACCCCATGTCCAAGGTCAGGAGCTGCACTGGAGCGGTCATGAGGAGATACCCCACGCCCGAGGTCAAAGGAGAAACCCCAGCAAGATGGCAGGAGGGGTGAATTCACATTTAGAATCAAACCCCATTCCTGCTAGTGATGCTCAAAGGGCTCAGACAAACCTTGTGCACACCAGGACCCAGGGACCCCACAGAGACTGCAACAGAATTGTGTTTGGGCATCTCCTGTGGAGGTACAGGTCAACAGTGGACTTCCACAGGGACAGAGGCTCTGGGTGCAGCAGACTTGGGTATGGCATAAGCCCTCTTGGAGGAGGTTGCCATTAACAGCACCATAGAGCTGCCAGAACTTATACAGGATAGACTCTGGGAGGGCACAAACAGAACCTTGTGTGCACCAGGACCCAGGAGAAAGGAGCAGTGACCCCTCAAGACTGACACTCCTGGAGTGTCCAGGAGTCTCGAAGCGGCGTGGTCAGTGGCGGTCTGCTGCAGGGTTGGGGGCAGTGAGTGCAGCAGTACATGCATGGGATCTTTTGAAGAAGGTCGCCATTATCTTCACCATAGTTTGGCCCCAGGACATGGAATAACACGCTGGTTCCAAATAGGAAAAGGAGTATGTCAAGGCTGTATACTGTCACCCTGCTTGTTTAACTTATATGCAGAGCACATCATGAGGAACGCTGGGCTGGAGGAAGCACAAGCTGGAATCAAGACTGCTGGGAGAAATATCAATAACCTCAGATATGCAGATGACACCACCCTTATGGCAGAAAGTGAAGAGAAGCTGAAGAGCCTCTTGAAGAAAGTGAAAGAGGAGAGTGAAAAAGTTGGCTTAAAGTTCAACATTCAGAAAACTAAGATCATGGCATCTGGTCCCATCACTTCATGGCAAATAGATGGGGAAACAATGGAAACAGTGACAGACTTTTGGGGGCTCCAAAATGGCTGCAGATGGTGATTGCAGCCATGAAATTAAAAGATGTTTACTCTTTGGAAGGGAAGTTATGACCAACCTAGATAGCATATTAAAAAGCAGACATTACTTTGCCAACAAAAGTCTGTCTAGTCAAGGCTATGGTTTTTCCAGTGGTCATGTATGGATGTGAGAATTGAACTGTGAAGAAAGCTGAACGCCAAAGAATTGATGCTTTTGAACTGTAGTGCTGAAGACTCTTCAGAGTCCCTTGGACTGCAAGGAGGTCCAATCAGTCCATCCTAAAGGAGATCAGTCCTGGGTGTTCATTGGAAGGACTGATGCCAAAGCTGAAACTCCAATACTTTGGCCACCTCATGTGAAGAGTTGACTCATTTGAAAAGACTCTGATGCTGGGAGGGATTGGGGGCAGGAGAAGGGGATGATAGAGGATGAGATGGTTGGATGGCATCACTGACTCGATGGACATGAGTTTGAGTGAACTCCAGGAGTTTGTGGTGGACAGGGAGGCCTGGTGTGCTGCGATTCAAGGGGTCGCAAAGAGTCGGACACGACTGAACAACTGAACTGAACTGAACTGAACTGAGCATGGCCCCGGCCATCAGAACAAGACCTAGTTTTCCCCCTCAGTCAGTCTCTCCCATCAGGAAGCTTCCCTAAGCCTCTTATCCTTCTCCATCAGAGGGCAGACAGAATGAAAACCACAATCACAGAAAACTAACCAATCTGATCACAAGAACCACAGCTTTGTCTACAATGAAACTATGAGCCATGCCGTGTAGGGCCACTCAAGACAGACGGGTCATGGCGGAGAGCTCTGACAAAATGTGGTCCCCTGGAGAAGGGAACGACAAACCACTTCAGTATTCTTGAGAACCCCATGAACAGTATGAAAAAGCAAAGACAGGACACTGAAAGATGAACTCCCCAAGTCGGTAGGTGCCCAATATGCTACTGGAGATCAGTGGAGAAATAACTCCAGAAAGAATGAAGGGATGGAGCCAAATCAAAAACCACACCCAGTTGTGGTTGTGACTGGTGATAGAAGCAAGGTCCGACGCTATGAAGAGCAATATTGCATAGGAACCTGGAAAGTTAGGTCCATAAATCAAGGCAAATTGGAAGTGGTCAAACAGGAGATAGCAAGAGTGAACGTCGACATTTTAGGAATCAATGAACTAAAATGCACTGGAATGTGTGAATTTAACCCTACTACTGTGGGCAAGAATCCCTTAGAAGAAATGGAGCAGCCGTCAACCAGAGTCCAAAATGCAGTACTTGGATGCAATCTCAAAAACGACAGAATGATCTGCTTGTTTCCAAGGGAAACCACTCAGTATCACAGTAATCCAAGTCTATGCCCCGAGCAACAATGCTGAAGAAGCATTGTTGAACCTATGAAGACCTACAAGACCTTCTACAACACACACCCAAAAAAGATGTCCTTTTCATTATAGGGGACTGGAATGCAAAAGCAGAAGTCAAGAAATACCTGGAGTAACAGGCACATTTAGCCTTGGAGAACAGAAAGAAGCAGGGCAAGGGCTAATAGAGATTTGCCAAGAGAACGCACTGGTCATAGCAAACACCCTCTTCCAACAACACAAGAGAAGACTCTATACATGGATATCACCAGCTGGTCAATACCAAAATCAGATTATATTCTTTGCAGCCAAAGATGGGAGAAGCTCTGAACAGTCAGCAAAAACAAGATGGGGAGTTGACTGTGGCTCAGATCGTGAACTCCTTATTGCCAAATTCAGACTTAAAGAAAGTAGGGAAAAACCACTAGACCACTCGGGTATGACCTAAATCAAGTCCCTTACGATTATACAGTATGAGAAATAGATTCAAGGGATTAGATCTGAAAAGAGTGCCTGATGAACTATGGACAGAGGTTCATGACACTGTACAGGAGGCAAGGATCAAGACCATCCCCAAGGAAAAGTAATGCAAAAAAGCAAAATGGCTGTCTGAGGAGGCCTTACAAATAGCTGTGAAAAGAAGCGAAGTGAAAAGCAAAGGAGGAAAGGAAAGATACACCCATTTGAATGGAGAGTTCCAAAGAATAGCAAGGAGAGATAAGAAAGCCTTCCTCACTGATCAGTGTAAAGAAATAGAGGAAAACAATAGAATGGGAAAGACTAGAAATCTCTTCAAGAAAATTAGAGATACCACGGGAACATTTCATGCAAAGATGGGCTCAATAAAGGAGAGAAATGGTATGGACCTAACAGAAGTAGAAGATATTAAGAGGTGGCAAGAATACACAGAACTGTAGAAAAAAGATCTTCATGACCCAGATAATCATGACGGTATGATCACTCACCTAGAGCCAGACATCTGGGAATGTGAAGTCAAGTGGGCCTTAGAAAGCATCACTACGAAGAAAGCTAGTGAAGGTGATGGAATTCCAGTTGAGCTATTTCAAATCCTGAAAGATGATGCTGTGAAAGAGCTGCACTCAATATGCCAGCAAATTTGGAAAACTCAGCAGTGGCTCCAGGACTGGAAAAGGTCAGTTTTCATTCCAATCCCAAAGACGTCTATTTATGTCCTCCCATAATAGAATACAAGGGGACAGTCCTCACACCTTGTTAATCCAAAACAATCTGCTTTTAGAACTTCATTTGACCTTATTTACATCCAAAAGTTATTTTCAGCAAACACTGGAATTTATAGAAAACTGTGGTCAAAGAAAAACAGAGTCAGTTTTATGGAGATTTTTTTCTTTATTGAGAAACTTAAGACTTGGGTACATCAAATAAAACCAATTTCTGGGGGGAACAAATCAAAACCCACAATAGAAAAAAAAGTTAACACTGTCTGGGCCATATCAGAACCCAGAGAATATATTCTTTAAATTGAAAAATTCTAGGTGCTTCATAATTGACCTTTTGATACAAAATGACCTATTAAATTTGCAATTATGGTTCTTGGTGTTGAGGTCCATAGGACAAGCTAGGAAGTCTTCAAACCTTGAGCTGAATTCCATGAGGGTTTATTTGGCTTTTGAATCCTGAAAAGAAAAGCACCAACACAATAAATACAATAATCAAAATAACCTCAGAGACTCACAGAAATCTCTTACAGAAGTACTGCAGAGTAGGGTCTCTCAGCCTTGGTGCCCACTGACATTCTGGCACAGATAACTCTGTTGAAGATAGTCCTGTGTATTTTAGGCTGTTTAGCTGCATCCCTGCCCTCTACTCAACTAGATACCAGTAACACATTCCCAGTTGTGACAACCAAAATGTCTCCACATGTCCTCTGAGGAGGCACCCCTGGTTAAGAACCAGCGACTCTGCGGCTACAGCATGGAAAGCCCCACCCTTGACCTTTCCCGGGCATCCCTACTTCAACTCCGAATGACAGGGCTCAGGCCGTGAACAAGGGGCTAGGACAAGCCCTACCAACACTCCAGCCCTGGCCCTTACCATGTGCTCTGTCCCCTGCCTCTGCCCATCTTTATCTTTCAGGGGGATATTCAGGAATTAAAATCATTGCAGAAAAGAAAAATAGCCAAACATACGGTTCGTCCTTGTCTAAGAGGTAGCAGCAGCAACAGCGCCCACCTTCTGAGCAGCTTCTTTCTTGGCATGATGAGCCTGAAGGACCGCCACAGCCTCATCCACCTGTGAGAAATGTCCAGGTGGTCAGTGACATCCGAGGAGAGCTCCTCAGCCCCTCCCTGGAGCCAGGCCCAGCGGGCGTCTCCTGGTGCTCACTTTCCCAGATCCCCACAACCCAGCAGTCCTGAGGTCAGGCGAGGCATAAGGAAGTGGTCCTGAGGACAGCAGACTCTTCTCTCTGCCACTCCTGGGTGTTCACAGCCACCCCTCGTCCTCCTGAATCCAGTGAGCAGAGGCCACAGGATCTGAGAGCCCGCCCACCTTGGAGCGGAGAGACTCGGGGGACTCCAGCATGTGCAGCAGCTCCGAGTTGTCGATCTCCAGCAGCATCCCGGTTATCTTCCCAGCCAGGTTCGAGTGCATCGTCTGGATAAGCGGGAACAGACGCTCACCTGTGGGAAGGTATTCCATGAAAAACCCAGTGGAACCCCAGTAGAGGATGGACACTGGCGACTAGGTGAGTAGCTTAGCATCGCCCCCCTCCAACCCCCCCCCACTTCTGCAAGCACATGGATCCCTCACCCAGCATCTGCTTCTGTTCCTGGGGGGGTGCTGCAGCCAGCATGGAGGCGGTCAGCGGCTCCTGCCCCTGCACATGGACCGCAGGCTGGGGTGCCTGGGAACCAGGAGAGGCGGCAGGTTAGCACATGGAAAGGACAGTGACAGTGGTCATGAGCCCAACCACTCAAGTCTACTGAGTGACAGAGGAGATGGAAGCAGTTGTCCTTGCTGTCGGGGAACTGACTTCAGTCTTGGCGGACTGAGAGGCAGGCAGAGTGGTGTGAGGAAAAAAACCACAACCAACTAAAATGGCATGCTACTCGAAGGGAAGAGAAATGATTACGAAAAACCTACAGTGCTAGGCAGTCAAATACCAAATAATTTTAATGGACTCAAAGCCAGTGATCATAATTTACCGAAGGCATCAAAGCCTTGATAATAAACAAGGTCCTATGAACACTGGTATGTGGAGCTGTCTGCTGAAAGTTCTCCTTTAGGGGTGAATTCCCAGTAGAAACTGGGTCAAAGGACAGAGACAGCAAAATGCTTATGACTGCATCCTGGATCTCTTTCACTGCACCATGGATTTATTATATCAAATGCTCGAGGACTGTCAACACGCAAGGTTAATGCCAGTCACAGTCGTTTAAAAGAAGGGCCTTGTAGACAAAAAATGTTTCACATAGGGCCTCCTGGGGAATTTCCAACCTAGAGCATGGAGCAGGAGGAAACAAGGCCCAGCACCACTCCCCCAAGCAAACTACAGAGTTCTATCACAAGCTCCCTGTCTGACCTGCCTGAGGGGCCCAGCTCTAGAGACAGCAGTTCCAGTTCAGAAAACCTGGGATCCGGGTCCAATTCTTCCAACCCAACCTAATACCTCTGAAGCCAGGCCTTTCATCTGTAAGATGTTCACCCCATTACCTTGCAGAGCAACTAAGGATCAACTCAGCTGCTGGATGTGAAAGTGAAATGGAAGCTCAGAGCTGCGAGAGCCCCTGCACATGGTGAGGAGGAAAGCAGGAAGCAGGCTTCTCCTCTGGGGCACTGCTGAGTCAACTCTCATCAGGAAGAACACCTACAAGCCCCTTCTCTCCCACTAGAGTCCCCACCAGGACACAGCCCCCTGACACAGAGCTGGCATTTAATACCTAGTAAAGGAATCCAAGCAAAGCAGCTTTTAAATCATGGGGAGACAGGGGAAACCCTTCTAGGGTTCTGTTTGGTAGACCTCACCTGCAGGGGCTGGATGGCAGGGTGAGGACTGCGGACGCTGGAGGCATATTTGTAAGGTGCAACAGCCCGAGGAGCAGCGGCAGCAACAGCAGCACGAGGCGCTAAGTTCTGCACAGCTGTGGGAACACCTTAGGAGAAGGACAAGTGAAATTAAAGCCCAACAGTCTGGGCAAAGACCCGTCAAATCCCATCTTTCCCCATTCTCTGTGCATCCAATACCACCTCCAGACTGGCAGCTGTCAGTCAGCCCTTGCTGGGCGGCACCAGCCCCACCAAAGTCCATAGCCAAGCGGTCCGGGCACTCAGACCCTACAACAGACCAGCAAATGCACATCAGTGTTGGCGGCAGACGTCCAACTGGCCACGTCCCACGGAAGGAGCAATTCCAAAGCATGTTCACACAGCACACAGCACACATGGGGCCACTAGCACTACTTTCGAGGAAAAGCCAACAGATAACATACAACTCTTGCCACCTCTTGGTTGGAATACAGGACATTATTTGCAAAGAAGTGCCTTGAATCTCCCAACCCCACCCAAAGAACAGGCTGCCTCTGCAGTCATTCAGCTAACACATTTCTACACTTAAACTTTTTCACAGAGTCACCGATGAAGCAAAGAATCTTAAAAGGAACCAAACTCAGAACACAGGTTTTCCTGCTGCCCGTACCTACCTAAGCACACAGCTAAGACTACAGAACCAGGGCTGGACAGCACGCTGAGCCCAACGAACGGACCAACCCTGGGCAGGGCCGAGTCGTCGTGACTCCCTCCTCCCCGGGCCACGCTTCAAGGCCAGTTTGCTCACCGACTCTCTGAGCGGTGGTAGGGAGGCCGCGAGAGGCCGGAGCATTACCAGTTGGAGCCAGATGGCGAAGAGCTGGACGAGGCCCAGACTGGCGTATAGCACTTGGCATTCCTTGGAAGCCTAGTGAAGAGACAAAATCACACATCACTGGTCAACGACATGGACCCGAACCTAGGCTGTACCCCAGAGCAGGCAGGGAGGGGAGGTGGGGAAGCCCAGGACAGGTACATCCTGGGGGATCAGATCACTGTTCCCCACCACCTACCTTGAGGTCTCCCACCTTGCTGCCAGCGTGGATTAGGCCTCATCTGTGCTAACTGGTTAGGTGTGTAATATGGAGGTCTTCCCTGAGCCTGGAAGAAAGAGCAACCAAGCCCTTTTATTTAAGGACCTGAAGCCACACTATAGTAGTAGCTCATCTCATCTCCACATCAGGCTCTAGGCTGATCTTTGGGACAGAGGCACTCTCTGCTCAAGGGCGTGGGTCAGTTAACAGGGCTCCTCTACTCTACCCCTGCCACCGTGTGTGCGCAACCACGAGCAAGTCCATCCTGCTGTATCTGAAGGAGCTCTACTCTGACGGTCTAAAGCTCCAATACCCAAAAGTCCATCTCCCCCACCACTGTGGACTGTAGGAGCAGCTGTCAGCAGGCAGGTGCCAAAGAGGCGTGAACAGACGGCAGACCCACCTGTGGAACTGCTGGCACAAAGTAGCCCCCAGCTGCAGGCTGGAACTGATTTAAGATGGCGTTGGCAGGCAGTGCCCTCATCCCGGCCACCCGCTGCATATACTGGTTGGTCAGGTGAGCCTTTCTCTCCTCCTTTCTCTGGGCCAGAGCGACATACAGTGGCTTGGAGCCCACAATGCGTCCATTCATCTCCGTGACTGCTTTGGTTGCCTCTTCAGGGGATGAGAAGCAGACAAAGCCAAATCCTTTGCTTCTCCCATCCTCCAGCATCACCTACAAAAACGAGACCAGCCACTTAGGACAAAGGTGTCCATGTGTTAAAACCTGGGCTCCCCACTGTGAGAGTTGCCAGGTTGAGTCAGGACATCTCAGCCCAGTCCCATGATGGACCCCAGACCAACTGAGTCACCACCTCTAAGGGAGAACCTAAGCATTTTGCTTTTTTAGATCCCCAAGTGACTGAAGTTCCCAAATACTGTGAGATGCCTAATGGCTGAAGCAGGAACCCAAAGATGTTTTCTGAAACCCAGAGGCATAGCTATCTCTGGGAACTCAGAGATCTGGACAGCAGCGTCAACCAATTTATTTGTAGAACTCATCTGCCAAAGACCTTGGTGAATTGAACTTCAGGAGTTCTAAAATCAATGTGTGCCACCCTCAATTCAATCAGAATAAACACAGCAGAAAGACAACCAGCCAGGAGACAGGCAGCTGGATTCGAGCCCTGCTCTGTAATCTCTATGCTATACTGCTTAAAGGAAAAAAAAAAAAGGGCTTTTCCTCGCCTGAGCAGCTCATTTCTTGCTTTTCCCAGCCTCTCTCCTCAGAAGCACAGGGAGCAATGTGACCATGTGGGCTTGGATCATTAGCTCACAGCCTAGATAATCTCCTAAAGAGGAGGCCTGGGGAGTAAAGACATGTAACCACCCAACAACTGTCTACCAACAAGGTGGACCAATAATGCACGTGAAAGTACTATGACATCTTCATCTTGGAAATGGCACCCAGGAAACTTCAAGATATAGTGCTTCTGCTCTCTTCTTGCAAATACCATCATGACTCCTGTGCTGGTCAGCTAGAAGACACTATCTATCATTCGTTACACTGCTGGAAGCCCATCAAGAGGGTGATAAGAGGGAGGGGGCGAGGAACTGAGGAAATTCCTGAGGGTGGCCTCTGGCCAACACCCTGCTGCCACTGATAATGCTCCTGGGCTGTGAGTGACAAGCTAAGGGCCAGGGCAGGGCTGCCAACTCTTTACTGGCCCACTGGCCTCCCTTCTTGTCACCTGAAGGACTCTGGGATGTGGGCTACACCTCTAGGAAGTGGGAACAGTTCGTATGAGGCTCTGCCCCAAACTTTCAGGCACCACCAGCTCCCACCACAAACCCAGATAGGACCTGCGGTGTGATATCTTCACCTAGCCAGTGTGCTCATGCTCCTTATTTTTACAAGGAGCTTTGCACTTACCCCCCCTGGCTAACTCAGTTGATATAATTAACAAGGAAAATCAAGCAGATGCAAAACACAGAAAAACAAACTTTCCACTCTCCTTTCCTTCTTACGAGACCCAACTCCAAAATCCTCAAAACACCTCTGTTTGAGAAGTGTGGCAGAGTCGTAGAGACAGGCCCCAAGACAAATGGAAAACAGCCCGTCTGGATTTCCCCTGCTCATACTGTAGCACCATCTGTCCCCACACCAGCACGAAGCAGCAGAGAATGGGAAAGATTCAGGTGCTCTTGGGGGCTTGAAGAGAGGGACTGAGTCAGGTTCAGCTCCACATCCCAGTGCCTGGGAGACAGTGCAACATTAACCCAATGAACTGTCCTTCTCCAGAGCATACACTCAGATGGTAAATGAAGCCAGGAGAAATTCCTAGGCCAATGTGGTAGCTACTCTCATAAAAGAGCAAAATTTAGATCCTATCCCTTCAATGAAATAAATGCAATAAACTTCTACAGGATTATAACTTCTGTTTTCAATCCCCGAACCTCAGGATCAAATACCTTAGCACTGGTGATTGATCCAAAAGGAGAAAACTCTTTCCTTAACTTCTCGTCATCGATGGTGTCATCCAAGTTCTTAATGTAGAGATTCACCCCCTGAAGCAGAAAGATCTGTTACACATGCCCTGGCAACTCTGGTTCTCAAAATGTGACCCCCAGATTCGTCAGAAATGTGAACCCTCGGGCGAGCGCCCGCCACTCATGAGGCAGAATCAACGCTGAGGAAGGACCGTGTGCAGACGCGGCGGGACCATCGACGCGGCCCCAGCCTTCCTCACAGCTGCGCAGGCTGACCCCTGACCCCAGCAGGGTTCGCCTTGCCACCAGTCCAGACAAATGGCTATCATTTAAGTAAACAGAAGCTCAAGACTTAAGAACAGACTGAGGCTTCCAAAACAGAGTCCCTAAACAAATAATTTAAATCTCTGTCCCTGTCCTAGAATTGCTATTATCTGGTAGGTATATCCTTTTAAACCTGATGATCTTGGGAGAAATCAGAAGAGCAAACTCATGGTCCCCAAAGAGAAAGCCTGCCAGCAAAGGGTGCTTTTGCCAATACCTTGAGGTACATCCCTGCTGGTAGGCTGGGCTGAGACCACCTCTCACCTGATAGCGACTAATCCTCTCCTGCTTCAGCTGTTCAAATTTTCGCTTTAACTCAGCCTGCCGCTCCACTTTCTTTTGTGCACGGCCAACGAAAATGACCTTCCCAGTGATTTCTTTTCCATTCATCTCTTCCACAGCCTGAAGAAGAAATACATGACTTTAAACCAAGATGCAGAGGCAGGGCCTTGCTCTGGAGGTCTGTTAAGTCCCACCAAATATTCTGAGAGAAAGAAATCTTCCCTATAGGGCTAAAAACTGATTTCCCTCTGAAGTCAGCTAAGCCAATCCAAACCTTCTCATCAGTAAAATAGGGCTAATATTTAAATCGGTCATTGGTCGAGATAATACAGTGAAAAAATCATACAGCTGTATAAATACAAGCATAGCAGACATAAGCCTAGGCTGATAATTTGGCTGTCACTACATTTCTCAGGTTCTTTCAAGGATACTGAGTGTTGAGGGCCAATGCTTTCCCCAGAAGTGGCTACTGCTCCCATATCGGCAACTCTGGGCTCTTGGTTCCCTCACCTACAAGTGGGAACAAACCCCTGCCTTATACTTTCAACCTACACGGCTGAAGAGCTGAGGTGATGGGCACATGCCAAATGCTTTGAAAAGTTACATGTGAAATGCCTCGGGAAGATAACTCCAGAGCACAGAGACTGCACATAACTACTAGATTCTCAGGGAATGCCAGCTCCACCCTATGTGATGGTAAGACCCTGCCCACACGCTGGGGCCATTCCCTACAAATTTTCCCCAACCCTCATGTTACTCTCACCTTATTGGCATCCTCGTGTTTTTCGTAACTCACAAAGCCAAAGCCTTTGGATTTCCCACTGGGATCTCTCATCACCTTGACACTTAGGGTCTTACCTATTGCCAAAGGACAGAACTATTAGTAACAGCATCTCCACCACAGCTCAAAGAGAGGCTTCTTTGGGAGCTCACTTGACCCTCCTGCTGAGGCCAGACGGACTCAAGAGGCACCATGCCTGGCCTTCTAATTCTGACTAAGCTGCTGAGATAGGCTTGGGAATGGGACAAAATAGAATGAAGCCAAGAGCTGAGGCCTGGGCTCTATTCCTATCTACCCTGTGGCCTTCGTCATATAAGGCATTTTACTTCTGGGTCTAGATGCCCTCATCTCTTAAATAAGTAAAAAGATGAATTCCAGGTCTGGTGGGACACAAGGGGGCAAGGGACCCTGACTTACCAAACTGGCTAAATAGCTCTTTCAGATTCTCATCATCAACCTCTTCCCCGAAGTTTTTGATGTAAACATTGGTAAATTCCTTGGCTTTGGCTCCAAGTTCGGCTTCCCGCTCTTTTCGAGACTTGAATCTGCCCACAAACCTAAAAAGAAATCATGAAAAATACTGATCACTCAGAGGAACAAAATATGATTTCCAGGGGCCCAAAGGAATGCAGATTAAAGGCTGACAGGAGAGGTTAAAACACGAGTCCCCCTCCAACCACCAAGAGAGCAAGTTCAGAGATGCCCCAACTCCCCAGCAGAAAGAGAAAGAGGCGGGACTATCCTTCGAGGATCAGCCCCAGGGCTCCTGGCTCAGGCCAGGGCCCCTCCTACCACATCACACTGCCTTCGTGAAGAAACCTGATGACCATGTTTTTAAAACGTTCATTTCTGTACATCTATGTAAATGCATAGAAAAGGTCTGGAAGGATACAAACCAAACTGTTAACAGTGGTTAATCCTAGGAGTGAGATTGTTGGCGTGAACCAAGAGGCAGCCTTTGTTTTTCACTGTATTCATTTTGGTGCTGCTTACAGTTAACTGGAAAAGGTACCCTCACATTAAAAATCTTTTCGCTTTCTTTCTAGTGGTACCTTTAGAAGACTTGACCACTGGGGCAACCCATTCCCTGGTCTGTTCAATAACACAATGGACAGAAAAGACTTTTGCTTGTCATAACTAAGATTTACTGTATGGTCCCTTCTCTCTCTGCGTGGCTTAACTAAGATCAACATCTCTCCATTCTAAAGCAACCACACCAAAGCAACATGGTCTATTATGAACAGTCTTCTGCACCGGGATGAGATTTTTCACTGTAAAAGTACTACTGTGGAGCCACCCTAGTATTTTGAAGGCCACTGACTCATAAGTTAGCCAAGTGGAGGGGACAATTTGGCATCAACTCCTAGCGAGTGACCCCATGGACAGACCTGAGTCATGGAAGGTCAAGGTCACATGGCTAGTACACAGCTTCTGGTCAGTCCAGGGCCCTCTCCACTCTGCCGCTGGCCAAGACCCCTGCTCAGAGTGGGCTCAAGAGCTGCCTTCCAGCCAGCCCCTGTTGCCAATGCTCACAAAACCCACAGACGGATGCTTCTAAGGGAGAGGCGGCAGGCCGGCCATGGCTTGGGCTGGAAGCCCACCTTGGCGAGTCAAAAGGGCTGCCACGGCTCAGGCAGGGAGACTCACCAGCCCTGGAGTGGAGAGGTAGGAGCAGGCCACACTTGGGCCGAGAGAACCAGTAGCCGCCTTGTGTGTGCCAGTTAATACCGAGGTGGGGCCACGGCTGGCTCATGCGATGGCTGTTGCTCCAGACTGGGACACTCACACTTTGCGGTCATTGAGGAGCATGCCGTTCATCTTCTCGATGGCCTTGTCGGCAGCCTCCTGGGTCTCGAAGTGGACAAAGGCATAACCCTTAGAGCCGTTCTCATCACACACCACCTGTCAAAGATAAGGCGAGCCACTTCAGCACCACTGCCCAGCTCCAAGGACTCAAGAGCCATGTGGGCTCCTGAGTCTGAGAGGCCTCTAGCCCATCCATGGTTAAAAGGAGATTACAGCAGGTACCTAGTGATGTTCCACTTACAAATGGTAGCCACCATTAGGCTGCGTTCTATTTCACAAGTCTTAGTTCATTAAAAAAGTATTTTGAGATCTGGGTACAAACCCACAAGGTTACAGAAAGAAAAACCATTTTCCAAGCCCACAACAGAATTTCAGTCTAGTGTGGAGTCAGCTATGCAAACCACCACCACACAAGTTGCACAAAATGTTTCCACAGAAACAGGTGCATGGAGAAGGAAGAGGGTGAATTCATGCTTCTAAAATGACTAACTACAGCTTCCTGGAGACTAGGCATTGCTCGGGTACTTGCCACCATTCACCCCCCGCCCCCCAACAAGAGAACCTTTTGATGCCTTCCAAAGTTAGGAAACAGGAAGGATATTTCAGGCAGAGGGAAGAATAAACAAAGACAAGAAATCACCTGCTGGTTTATGCTGGGCTGTGGCACTGAGATTATCTACAGGGAACTTTTAGACTTCTACGCCATTTCCAGCATTTTGAAAATTATCATACCCGGCTGCCCAATTCCAAGGCAATTCCCCACTTAATATTTGTTTTTATGAGTCAGTTAATTATTCTGCTGGAAATCATTTAATCAGTGTTTACCTTGCAGGACAGAATGTTCCCAAAAGCAGAAAAAGTATCATAAAGTGCCTTGTTATCTATAGATTTGTCCAGGTTCTTGATGAAGACGTTTCCCACACCAGATTTTCTCAGAGATGGATCCCTCTGAGACCACATGATTCGGATCGGCTTTCCCTTAATTACATCAAAGTTCATGGTGTCCAAGGCCCGCTCAGCTGCAAAACAGAAACACATTCCCGTCGAGGATATAAAACGTTACCTTGCGTACTTAAATGATTGTCACCATCCCAGGAACAGATAGCTCCAGGACTTTTCAAGGTAAGCACTCTGATACAGGGAATTCTATTAAAATTAAACGACGTCTGTTTCCTCTAGCCTGCAACACTACAGAGGATATAAGTTCTAGCAAACCGTCCTCCTTCATGGCAGAAGTCTCAGTTCCTCTGGGGCAAGCCAGTTAGGCAAGATAATCTAAATGCATTTATGGCACCAGGGTCACATGATAACACCTTACATTTGATTAAGCAGTATCATCTATTGAGACTTTGCAGCCTATGCAGCCTACTACCCACAGGGAGGGAGGTGAAACAGGTGAAATGATCCACCTTATCAAATGGACAAACTTATGAGCAGGATGGCTTAACAGTATAGCTTAACTACCGATTAAGAAACTAATGGCAGACTTTCTGATTATTTTTCAGTAACATTGCATCAGCGTTATCAACTAGCTGTCACTTAGTTTACAACTCGTCTACTGGTCGAATGACTAAAAAATCCTGTGAACAATCAACTGGGCAAAATGTGCTCTCTCTGAATTCAGCCCAGTTTCCTGTATTTTTAATGTCTGGGAAAATTCAGACAAAAAACCTTGATTATCAAAATGACGGTCACACATGGAAATGTTCTTTGTATTATCAGAGTAAGAATGCAACACCTTGCTGCCTAAGTTGGAGCACGGGCAGGCCCGGCACCTAGTGGTTTCTAGGCTATCAAGCCTCAATCTGAGTTCCAGGGAATTCCAGGAATTTCAGATGTCCCAGTGCCCAATCAAGTTCTCAACCCAGTGCTTTGGGATGTTCCTTCACTTCTCAACCAAATCCAGGTATTCACCATCTGTCAGCAGAACACTTCTCTTTACTGGCAGTAAACGATTCAGACCCACTTTTCCTGACTTATGCCCTGACATCACCCAGAATCTCCTCCTCCAAGAAGGGATGGGGGTAGGGGGTGTGTTACCCCTGCCTCAAGGCACCGTATCACTGAAAGCAGGAAGATCCCTGACTCTGCCCCTCCACAAGCTCATCTGTCCAGTCAGCCAGCAGAGCAGCTCCTTTTCAGTACTTCCCACCACCTTTCCCACTGTTCTCAGCTAGATTCGTTTAGTGTGAGGGAAGGTGGTCAGGGCAAGGGGAGATGGCAGGTCCAGCAAATGTCCAGGACAGAAGGGCTCGCTTGTGAGGACTCTGAGCCACAGCCTGCGACCCCAAACTGTGTTTCATGAATTAGCAAGCAAGAAGCCCATTTTAACACGGCTCCTGTCTATTTCCAGACAGCACTGCACAAGGCAAGTCGGCTTAGTCTGACAAATCTGGCTGCACTTATTTATAGCAAGGAGAGGTCCTGCAGAGGTATGTGTTGGCAGACACACTAACCAATGGCTTGTGCTACTATCTCTAAGTGACAGGACTTTTGTTCAGAAGAGTCAAGGAGGCTGACAAGAGCCAATGGGCCCACTGCTCCCCACTAAAAAGGCCACACTCAGCTACTTCCTTGTGCCCTGTGGCCAGAAAAAACCCAGAGCCCACTGAACTGAGTGGAGCAGTGCTGTGTCTCTCAGCAAGTCCACTTCTCCGTTCTCAGCTGCCTCCTGGGCAGGTGACATTCTGTGGGTTTCACGGACAGTGGACCAAGTGGGGCAAAAACAGGGACCACAGGATGGCTTCTTTCTCCCACCAATGGTCTGTCTCTACCGTTGTTCCCCTCTGTTCTGGAGTCACGTGCAGCCCCCAATTAGGTTTTTTCTGGCCTCACTCAGGCCAGGCCTGCAGCATACCTCAGCATGCTCCAGCCCCAGTCAGGGCTGGCAGAGCACTGCACCCTCAGTCCCAGCTTAGCCTCCAACCTTTCGCAGTTCCTTTTCCTCTTCGGAAGTCCTATCTTTTTCAGATGAGATGAAGTGAAAGGGTTTTTGACAAGTGTAAAGCACTGTCTACAGGTGAGCTGATAATCCCCAACAGCCTAGCGGATTTCCAAGGGGCGCCTCCCTGACTACCTGCGCAACCTGCTCCAAAGCCCAGGGAGCTGGCCTGGCACCACACACTCTGGTGGTGCTAACACAAGTGCCTGCTCAAGTTCAACACACAGAATTGTTCCCCTGCTTCCTACCTGCCCTGAAAGATCCATCAGCACAAAACCAAAGACTCTTAAGCTTAGGGTCAAGTGAGGGGAGGGGACAGCAGTTTTGCCATGTAAAATTTTGGAAGAAATTGTGTTTCAATCATCCTTTTTCTCAAGCCTGTGAGGGGCCAGAGACCCTGGCCACCTAAGGCTCTCTTAACAGAGCAGCTCCCCCCCACCACAGACATGGAATGACAGCAACTTCCTTCTGGTCCTCCTTGGGCTCCAACACCCCCTCCTCCCACCACTGATTAGCCCAAGGTCACCCAGTTAGCAAGTGGTGGAAGCAAGACTGAAACTCTGGTCATCTGATGCCAGGATCCCGGGTTCTCAACCCCCGCATCCCGTCCCCCACTATGGCTTCTGTGCGCTGTGGCGATGTCCCCTCCCCGGGGTGGGGACCCGCCTGGAGGACCCTCAGGGTCTCCTGGGAGCCCACAGGTTTATGGCCACAGCTTGTACTCACCGTCAGCCGGCTGCTGGAAGTTGACGTAGGCATAACCCAGGGAGCGGCGGGTGATCATATCGCGGCAGACCCGGATGGACAGCACAGGCCCCGCAGGACTGAACTTTTCGTACAGCATGGCCTCGGTGACGTCCGAGTGCAGATCACCCACGTACAGGGAGGCCATGGGGTAGCTGCTGGCCGCAGCGTTCATCTCCCCAGCCCCCACCACCCCGAGCCCCGCCAGGAGGACTTCTTAAGAGGGACCGCACAGGACAAAGGGGGCTCCGCTCGGAGCCGTGGCCCACGCCGCGGCTCACAGGTGGCAGTGAAGCTCGGAGAAGCTGGGAGTCGGCTCCGAGGGCCGGAGAGGAGTTCGGGGACGGCTCGGACGAGACTGCCAAACCGCAGACAAAAGGCTCTCAAAAACAATATGGCCCTCCCTGGGAGTTTGTAATTTTTCAGCTGTCCTGGTCTGAAGCTCCCAATTTCAAAAAAAAGGGAAAAAATTAAAACGTGGACTCCCCTCCGAATGACAAAAAAATTTCCAGAGGCAACCCAGCGGTGCCCACGGCGGCCTCCGGGACGCGCGTTTCTCTATAAATATAGGCCTCGGGCTCCCGGCGGTTTAAGATTACAGCAGCCCGGAGAAGAGGGAAACCAAATATTTGTCGGTGTCGACTCGGCAAGCCCCGGGCGGCCCGAGCGCGCAGCCGCCTCCCACGCCGGGCCGGCGAAGGGCAGCGCGGACACGTGGTGCGGGGAGGCCGGCGCGCGGGGGGCGAGGGCGGCGGGCGCGGGGCTGCCACGCGGCGCGACCGGGCAGCGGCGCGTGGACGCGGGCGCGCGGGCGGCTCACCACCGGACCGACGGACGGGGACCGACAGACGCCCAGGTGCGGCGGCGGCGGGCAGGCCGGAAGCGTGCGAAAGTGACTTCCCCGCGGGTTCTCCGAAGAGGATTCGTTTTTTTCTTTTCCTTTCTCTATTTTTTTTTTTAATTTTAAAGCGTTTTCGGGTTTTTTTTTATCTTTTTCTCTTTTTTTTTTTTTGCTTCAGGCTACTAGGCCCGAAAGTGATGGAGGCTGCGGCGACCCGGGGCGGAGAGAGGCGGCCGGGGGAGCCACCGCTCCATTTATACCCGCCCGCCCCGGGCGCTGCTGGTCGAAGGGCGCCTCGCGACCTGGGCGCAGTCGTGCCCGCCCACTCGGCCCGGGGGCCCGAGGCGGGGCGGCCACACGAGAGCGTCCCGGCGCGGCCGCTCGGCGCCACAGCGACCCCTGGCGCTCGGAGGACCGCTACGCTGGGGCCTCAGCCGGACCCAGGAGCCCCTTTCCCTACGGAAGGCTGAAGTGTAAACCACCCGCTAGTCTGCGACTAGAAGGCAAGGATAATGTCACCTGCTCGTGCGCATCATGTTTGTAATCAATGTCTTGCCGAAGTGTAAAATAAAGATGATATAAAGTAAATTATAGTTACATAATAGGTGCTCCATGTACATGATTGGACCCAAATAAAGAAGCTTTTAGATTACTGGGACCTAAAGGTAACGGGCTTGGATTACTGTAATATTGAATGGTTTCCCTTGGAAACGAACAGATATCATTCTGTCGTTTTTAAGATTGCATCCAAGTACTGCATTTCGGACTCTTTTGTTGACCATGATGGCTACTCCATTTCTTCTAAGGGATTCCTGCCCACAGTAGTAGATATAATGGTCATCTGAGTTAAATTCACCCATTCCAGTCCATTTTAGTTCACTGATTGCTAGAATGTCTACGTTCACTCTTGCCATCTCCTGTTTGACCACTTCCAATTTGCCTTGATTCATGGACCTAACAGTCCACGTTCCTATGCAACATTGCTCTTTACAGCATCGGACCTTGCTTCTATTACCAGTCACATCCACAACTGGGTATTGGTTTTGCTTTGGCTCCATCCCTTCATTCCTTCTGGAGTTATTTCTCCACTGATCTCCAGTAGCATACTGAAGTCAAGTGGGCCTTAGAAAGCATCACTACGAACAAAGCTAGTGGAGTTGATAGAATTCCAGTTGAGCTATTTCAAATCCTGAAAGATGATGCTGTGAAAGTGCTGCACTCAATATGCCAGCAAATTTGGAAAACTCAGCAGTGGCCACAGGACTGGAAAAGGTCAGTCTTCATTCCAGTCCCAAAGAATGCTCAAACTACTGCACAACTGCACTCATCTCACACGCTAGTAAAGTCATGCTCAAAATTCTCCAAGCCAGGCTTCAGCAATATGTGAACCGTGAACTCCCAGATGTTCAAACAGGTTTTAGAAAAAGCAGAGGCACCAGAGATCAAATTGCCAACATCCGCTGGATCATGGAGAAAGCAAGAGAGTTCCAGAAAAACATCTATTTCTGCTTCATTGACTATGCCAAAGCTTTTGACTGTGTGGATCACAATAAACTGTGGAAAATTCTGAAAGAGATGGGAATCCCAGACCACCTGACCTGCCTCTTGAGAAACCTGTATGCAGGTCAGGAAGCAACAGTTAGAACTGGACATGGAACAACAGACTGGTTCCAAATAGGAAAAGGAGTATGTCAAGGTTGTATATTGTCACCTTGCTTATTTAACTTATATGCAGAGTACATCATGAGAAACGCTGGGCTTGAAGAAGCACAAGCTGGAATCAAGATTGCCGGGAGAAATATCAATAACCTCAGATATGCAGATGACACCACCCTTATGGCGGAAAGTGAAGAGGAACTAAAAAGCCTCTTGATGAAAGTGAAAGAGGAGAGTGAAAAGGTTGGCTTGAAGCTCAACATTCAGAAAACAAAGATCATGGCATCTGGTCCCATCACTTCATGGGAAATAGATGAGGAAACAGTGGAAACAGTGTCAGACTTTATTTTGGGGGCTCCAAAATTGCTGCGGATGCTGATTGCAGCCATGAAATTAAAAGACGCTTACTCCTTGGAAGGAAAGTTATGACCAACCTAGATAGTATATTAAAAAGCAGAGACATTACTTTGCCAACAAAGGTCCGTCTAGTCAAGGCTATGGTTTTTCCAGTGGTCATGTATGGATGTGAGAGTTGGACTGTGAAGAAAGCTGATCACCAAAGAATTGATGCTTTTGAACTGTGGTGTTGGAGAAGACTCTTGAGAGTCCCTTGGACTGCAAGGAGATCCAAGCAGTTCATTCTAAAGGAGATCAATCCTGGGTGTTCATTGGAGGGACTGATGCTAAAGCTGAAACTCCAATACTTTGGCCACCTCATGCGAAGAGTTGACTCACTGGAAAAGACTCTGATGCTGGGAAGGATTGGGGGCGGGAGGAGAAGGGGACAACAGAGAATGAGGTGGCTGGATGGCATCACCGACTCGATGGACATGAGTTTGAGTGAACTCCGGGAGTTGGTGACGGACAGGGAGGCCTGGCATGCTGTAATTCATGGGGTCGCAAAGAGTCGGACACGACTGAGCAACTGAACTGAACTGAACCTGCACTGTACATCTCAGCACACCATTCTGTCTTCTTATCATCAAGGCTCACTATCTGAAATCACGTCATTCACGTAAGTGTTTGCCTGTTTGGTTTGTTTCCCACTATAAGAATGCTTAATGAGAGCAGAAACATGGACTAGTACCTACATGGCACATACTAAATAATAAATATCTGTTAAACAAATGAATACCATAAGCAAAGCTTGCATAGTCCCTAACCTTGTGTAGCTATATAGTGGGGAACATTCTACCTGTGTGACCTTGAGCAAGCTAGTTTGCATCTCTGACTAAGATTTCCAATCTGCAAGTAAACTAATGGGCTTCCATAGTACCTCAGATGGTAAAGAATCTGCCTGCAATGCAGGAGACCTGTGTTCAATCACTAGGTTGGGAAGATCCCCTGGAGAAGGGAATGGCAACCCATTCCAGTATTCATGCCTGGAGAATTCCATAGACAGAGGAGGCTGATGGGCTACACTCCACGAGGTCGCAGAGTCAGATATGACTGAGCAATTCAGGGTGGGAACACAGCCCCACCCATCAGCAGAAAATTGGGTTAAATATTTACTGAGCATGGCCTTGCCCACCAGAACAAGACCCAGTTTTCTGCACAGCCAGTTCCTCACATCAGGAAGCTTGCACAAGCCTCTTATCCTTATCCATCAGAGGGCAGACAGAATAAAAACCACAATCACAAAAAACTAATCAAAATGATTGCATAGATCACAGCTTTGTATAACTGAGTAAAACTATGAGCCATGCCATGTAGGGCCACCCAAGATGGACCGGTCATGGTGGAGAGTTTTGACAAAACATGGTCCCCTGGAGAAGGAAATGGCAAACCACTTCAGCATTCTCACCTTGAGAATCCCATGAACAGTATGAAAAGGCAAAAAGATACGACACTGAAAGATGAACCCCCAGGTCAGTAGATGTCCAATATGCTACTGGAGAAGAGCAGAGAAATAGCTCCAGAAGGAATGAAGAGTCTGAGCTAAAGCGGAAACGATCCCCAGTTGTGGATTTGTCTGGTGGTGAAAGTAAAGTCTGATGATATAGGAACATGGAATGTTCGGTCCATGAATCAAAGTAAATTGAAAGTGGTTAAATGAGACAGCAAGAGTGAACACTGACATTTTAGGAATCAGTGAACTAAAATGGACAGATATAGGCGAATTTAATTCAGATGACCATTATATCTACTATTGTGGGAAAGAATCCCTTAGAAGAAACGGAGTAGCCCTCACAGTCAACAGAAGAATCTGAAATGTAGTACTTGGGTGCAATCTCAAAAACGAAAAGGCAAACCATTCAACATCACAGCAGTCCAAGGCTATGCTCCCACCACTAATGCCAAAGAAACTGAAGTTGAACAGTTCTATGAAGATCTATAAGACCTTATAGAGCTAAGACAATGGCACCCCACTCCAGTACTCTTGCCTGGAAAATCCCATGGTTGGAGGAGCCTGGTGGGTTACAGTACATGGGGTCGCTAAGAGTTGGACACAACTGAAGCGACTTAGCAGCAGCAGCAGCAGAGCTAATACCAAAAAAAAAAAAAAAAAAGTTCTTTTCATCAGAGGGGATTGGAATGCAAAAGTAGGAAGTCACGGGATACCTGGAGTAACATGCAAGTTTGGCCTTGGAGTACAAAATGAAGCAGGGCAAAGGCTAACAGAGTTTTGCCAAGAGAACACACTGGTCATAGCAAACACCCTCTTCCAACAACACAAGAGATGACTCTACACATGGACATCACCAAAATCAGAGTAATTATATTCTTTGCAGCTGAAGAAGGAGATATAGAGCTATATAGTCAGCAAAAACAAGACTGGGAGCTGACTGTGGCTCAGATCATGAACTTCTTCTTGCAAAATTCAGACTTAAATTGAAGAAAGTAGGGAAAACCACTATGCTATTCAGGTATGACCTAAATAAAATCCCTTATGATTATACAGTTCAGTTCAGTCACTCAGTCTTGTCCGACTCTTTGTAACCGCGTGAATCACAGCACGCCAGGCCTCCCTGTCCATCACCAATTCCCGGATTTCACTCAGACTCATGTCCATCAAGTCGGTGATGCCATCCAGCCATCTCATTCTCTGTCATCCCCTTCTCCTCCTGCCCCCAATCCCTCCCAGCATCAGAGTCTTTTCCAGTGAGTCAACTCTTCGAATGAAGTGGCCAAAGCATTGGAGCTTCAGCTTTAGCATCAGTCCTTCCAGTGAACACCCAGGACTGATCTCCTTTAGAATGGACTGATTGGATCTAAGTGACAAATAGATTCAAGGGATTAGATTTGATAGAGTGCTAAAACTATGGATGAAGGTTCATAACATGGTACAGGAGGCAGTGATCAAAATCTTCCCCAAGAAATAGAAATGCAAAAAGGCAAAATGATTGTCTGAGGAGGCCTTACAAATAGCTGAGAAAAGAAAAGAAGTGAAAGGCAAAGGAGAAAAGGAAAGACATACCCATCTGAATGCAGAGTTCCAAAAAATAGCAAAGGTACATAAAGCCTCCCTAAGTGAACAATGAAGAGAAATAGAGGAAAACAATAGAATGGGAAAGAATAGAGATCTCTTAAAGAAAATTAGATGTACCAAAGGAATATTTCATGCAAAGATGGGCACAATAAAGGACAGAAACAGCAAGGACCTAACAGAAGAGAAAGATATTAAGAAGAGGTGGCAAGAATACACAGAAGAACTGTACAATAAATGTCTTAATGATAACCACGATGGTGGGATCACTCACCTAGAGCCAGACATCCTGGAGTGTGAAGTCAAGTGGGCCTTTGGAACAAAGCTAGTGGAGGTGATGGAATTCCAGCTGAGCTATTTCAAATCCTAAAAGATGATGTGGTTAAAGCACTGCAATCAATATGTCAGCAAATTTGGAAAACTCAACGGTAGCCACAGGACTGGAAAAGGTCAGTTTTCATTCCAATCCCAAAGAAGAGCAATGTTAAAAAATGTTCAAATTACCACACAATTGCACTCATTTCACGTGCTAGCAAAGTAATGTTCAAAATCCTTCAAGCTATGCTTCAACAGTGTGTGAACCGAGAACTTCCAGATGTACAAGCTGGATTTAGAAAAGACAGAGGACCCAGAGATCAAATTTCCAACATCCACTGGATCATTGAAAAAGCAAGGGAATTCCAGAAAAACATCTACTCCTGCTTTGTTGACTATGAGAACGCCTTTGACTGTGTTGATCACAGCAAACTGTGGAAAATTCTTAGATCTGGAAGTACCAGACTACCTTACCTGTCTCCTGAGAAATCTATGTAAGTCAAGAAGCAACAGTTAGAATCAGACATGGAACACTGGACTGGTTCAAAATTGGGAAAGGAATATGTCAAGGCTATATATTGGCACCCTGCTTATTTAACTTACATGCAGAGTACATCAAGAGAAATGCCAGACTGGATGAAGTTCAAGCTGGAATCAAGATTGCTGGAAGACATATCAATAACCTCAGATATGCAGATGACACCACCCTAATGGCAGAAAGCGAAGAAGAACCAAAGAGCCTCTTGATGAAGGTGAAAGAGGAGAGTGAAAAAGCTGGCTTAAAATTCAACATTCATGAAACTAAGATAATGGCCTTGGTCCCATCACTTCATGGCAAATAGATGGGGAAACAATGGAAACAGTGACAGACTTCATTTTCTTGGGCTCCAGAATCACTGGGGGTGGTGACTGGAGCCATGAAATTAAAAGACACTTTCTCCTTGAAAGAGAAATGATGACCAACCTAGACAGCATATTAAAAAGAGAGACATCACTTTGCCGACAAAGGTCTTTCTATGCTTTGTCTGTAGTCAAAGCTATGGTTTTTCCAGTAGTCATGTATGGATGTGAAAGTTGGACCATGAAGAAGGCTGAACACCAAAGAATTGATGCTTTTGAACTGTGGTGCTGGAGAAGACTCTTGAGAGTCCCTTGGACAGCAAGTAGATCAAACCAGTCAATCCTAAAAGAAATCAGTTCTGAATGTTCTTTGGAAGGACTGATGCTGAAGCTGAAGCTCCAATACTTTGGCAACCTGATATGAAAAGACCCTGACGCTGAGAAAGATTGCAGGCAGGAAGAGAAGGGGATGAAAGAGGATGAGATGGTTGGATGGCATCACTGACTTAATAGACATGAGTTTGAGCAAACTCCAGGAGATAGTGAAGAATAAGAAGACCTGGCTTGCTGTAGTCCATGGGGTCGCAAAGAGCTGGACACGACTTAGTGACTGAACTAAGTACGCTAATAAAGGTGCTTACTTAGTAGGGGTTTCATGACAATGCACATAAATACGCATGAATAGCTTGTGTAAATGATAATTATTATTATCAAGCTACATTTGTACTGAGAAGAGAGGAGAGTTACCTAAGTGAAGACAGGAAGAACAGCTTGTGCAAAGGCCCTGAGAGAGAGTGGACTGGAGTGGAGTCTGAAGGACAGACTGGTGCTGTGAGAGGTGGACAAGACAGTCTGTTCTAGGAGATTTGAACCGTTTTGGACTTTATCCTGAGATCAAAGGATTTTAAGAGAGAGCTGCCTTGGCTCAAATTACATTTCTTAAAAAACCTTTTGGGAACTTCCCTGGTGGTCCCATGGTTAAGAATCCACCTTGCAATGCAGGGGACACAAGTTGGATCCCTGATGGGGGAACTAAGATCCCACATGCCATGGAGCAACTAAGCCCAGGAGCCGCAATCACAGAGTCTGTGCGCCGCTAAGCAATATCTTGCATGGTGCAATGAAGATCCCAAGTCTGTAGGTAAGACTTGATGCAGTCAAATAAATTAATTAATTAAAAAAAACCCTTTTGGGCTACAGAGTATAATAGGATTACAGGGCGATTGCAAGGAAGAGACTTGGGAGGTGAAGGCTACTAAAGTGGTGGCAATGGCGATGGAGAAAGTGACTTGCTTAAAAAAAATTTAGTCTAATCTGTGACTAGTCAGATGTGATAACTGAGAGAATAAGAGTCAAAGAAAATTTTAAAAATTCTCGGAAAATGGGGAAAAAAATTTAGATTCCCCACATGTCAACACAAGGATATCACTTAATAATAAGTCTTAAAAAAAAGAAAAAATAATAATAATAAGTCTTAGAGGGAAGCAAAGTCACCAAAGGAGACTCTTGGATTCCAGGCCTGCAAAATCCAAACAGGACTGGGTCAGGGTCTGGTGGGATGGGTAGAGCCTGCACAAAAGACCAGACCGGTGATCGGGAAGGAGGGAGCACATTGGTGCAAATCTACCTTTGCTGGAATGGGAAGGGGCGCGATTTTTTTTTTTTTTCCACTGGGGCAGAACTTACTCTCAGCAGGTCTATACTTGATAGATGGTATGATGTGTCAAGAGAAAGAATGAGTCCAGGGTGGGAAGAGAAGGAAAAAAAAACTTCATGGTGATAATATGGCTGCAGGGGAGGTCTCTGCAACTGAGGATTCTGTAGTATAGCAGAATGTCAGAGCTTTGCTTTCTGGAGTCACTCATCATTTAATCAAGGTCATGTGGCATTTCTAAGAGCCAGGCTTGCTCTGTTCCTAGTGCTGGGGACAACCTGTGAGCTAAACATTCACAGAATGTCCTGCCCATATGAAGGAGAAAGATAAAAAAGCAACCAAATATGTGTGTGTATGGAACCTGTGAAAAGTGCTTTGAATCTAGAAACTTTTTGAGGGTAGGAGCAGGGGAAACCCAGCCCCATCCTCCCAGCAGGAGGTCATTCCACCTACAAAAGCTCCATTTCCTATAAGCAACAATGGCTCTGCCTCTCAGGAAGGAAGACCCTTCCTCATCCACAGACAGGGTCTCTGAGATCGTGGAGGTTTGGTTCAGGCAAAAGATGAACCGCACAACTTCGGACCATCTCCCATCTGCGAGCCTTCTCCATCGTGTGATGGGCTCAGTTGGCCCTTTAAGGAAGAGGGACCCAGAATCTCCCACTAAAGGGAGGATGTTCTTTCCTTTCTGTCCTCCCAAGGAAAACTTCCTGGAGGAGGTAACAGTAGAGCTGAACCTTTAACAGAAGGTGGTGTTTTGTAAGGTAGAAATGGAATAGAGGCCAGGAAATCATTCTATAGACAAAAGTCCAGTGATGGATAAAACATTTACTTGCTTAGTAATGATCTTTGGGCCTCAGTTTCCTCATTGATAGCATAGAAATGATATGAGACAATATACGTAAACTTTGTACACAGTACCAGGCATACAAAGAGCGTTTGGTAGACAGTGGATAATACTATACTGTATTATTACAACATGACATTTTCAAGGTTGCTATAAGTAGCCCAGTGAGGCTAGAACTTAGAGTGTGTGTGTGTGGGGGGGGAGGGAACAGCAAAATAAAGTTGAAATCTTTCAGAGGTTTTGAATACCATTCTAGAGTGTAGCATTTCCCAGGAGTAGTTGATCCTATGAAGACTATTATTTGGGAATAATGACATTAGTAGCTAATGCCGCATGGTATGTTTTCTATACCCTAGGCACTATTCTACACTCTTTGGAGTAGCTGGCCAAGATCAAAAACCTGACAAGAGTGGCTTGAGGCTTAAGTTTTTTCTGGCTCTAAATCTCGAGCTATCTAAAATAACACAGGCAGATCTCATTTTACTGTACTTTGCTTTCACAGACACTGTGTTTTTTACAAACTGAAGGTTCGTGGCAATCTTACATCAAGCAAGCCTATCAGTGCCATTTTTTTCTTTGCTCACTTCATCTCTCTGTCACACTTTGGCCATTCTCACAATATTTCACATTTTTTCATCATTATTGTATTTGTTATGGTTATCTGTGATCAGTGATCTTTGATGTCATTATGGCCAAAAGATTATATGATGTGCTGATGGTTAGCAATTTTTTAGCAAGAAAGTACTTTTTTTCTTAGCAATAATGTACTTTTTGATTAAAGGTATGTATATTGTTCTTTTCTTTCTTTTTTTAAATTTTTGGCCACACTGTGGGACTTGGTGGATCTCAGTTCCCCAACCAGGAATTGAACCTGGGCCATGGCAGTGAACACCTGGCATCCTAACCACTAGGCCGTCAGGGAACTCCTTGCACTGTTCTTTTAGACATAATGCTATTGCACATTTGACTACAGTATAGTGTAAAGATAAATATTTTGTATGCACTGAGAAACCAAAAAATTTCACGTGACTGGCTTTATCGTGAGACTTGCTTTATTGCAAGAACAGAACCCACCATTATCTCCAAAATCTGCCTATACTCATCACGATAACTAACATGTATTGAGGCTTCAGTTTAGTTCAGTTCAGTTCAGTCGCTCAGTCATGTCCGACTCTCTGCGACCCCATGAATCACAGCATGCCAGGCCTCCCTGTCCATCACCAACTCCCGGAGTTCACTCAAACTCATGTCCATTGAGTTGGTGATGCCATCCAGCCATCTCATTCTCTGTCGTCCCCTTCTCCTCCCGCCCCCGATCCCTCCCAGCATCAGAGTCTTTTCCTGTGAGTCAACTCGTCGCATGAGGTGGCCAAAGTATTGGAGTTTCAGCTTTAGCATCATTTCATTTAATGTTCACAACAGTCATAGAAAGTCAGCGCTATCATCCATCAACACGCAGATGAGGGAACTGAGGCTTGGAAGAATGAGTGACTTGTCCATGGCCTGATCACTGGTAGCCAGTGGGACACTGGCCGCCATAGAAATGTGCCAACCTAGTTCTTTCTGGAGAGCCTGCTGTGGGGGTGCACTTGATTGATAGCTGCTGCCCCCTTGGTTCCACCATGGCGTTCACGCAGGGGCCACAGCCAATGACAAACATGGTGGAGGTATGAGTGCTGGCCTATTGCTGCCTGGTATGAGACTCTTCTACTGGATGTCCTTGGCTTGAGGACTCACCATCTATCTAGCCAAGATTCTCTCAAAGCTGTAGTGTGAAGCTCTTCCTACCCAGTCCTTCCTTCCTGCTCTCCTAGCAGGTATCAGATCTACAGGCTCTCCCTGCTTGCTTCCACACCCATTTCCTTTATCCTTCATTGACATTTTCCTGATAAATCTCTTGCATACTTAACCCCATCTTAGTGTCTGCTTCTTGAAGGACTAACAGACAGAACACATGTTATAGATTCGCAACAATCCTGTCTCTTGTGGATGAACCCTGAGATTGACAAAGCAGTTCACACACACTAATTACTTTGAGTTGACAAGAAACATGTCCAGCAATGGGTTTCTCTGGTGGCTCAGTGGTAAAGAATCCACCTGCAATGCCGGAGGCATGAGTTGGATCCCTGGATAGGGAAGATTCCCCGGAGGAGGGCATGGTAACCCACGTCAGTATTCTCGCCTGGAGAATCCCATGGACAGAGGAGCCTGGCAGGCTACAGTCCATAGCGTTGCAAAGAGTCGGATATAACTGAGCAACGAAGGACACATGTACATGCTGAGTCCTCATTTGATATCTCTGATTTTGGAAAGAACTCACCCACCCCACCACCCACCCACAAAAAGAGGTTGCTAACAGGATTAAAGGCATGTGAATGTCTTGTATGAGAAAGAACCCAATTTCCCTGCCCAACGGGTAGAAATCCTCTGTATCTCTCAATAACACCTGAGAGCTTCCTAGCAATGTAGCATCTCAGGCCCCCCTCCCTGCCTACTGAACTAGAATCTGCATTTTATCAAGATCACCATTAAAATTTGAGAAGCTATATACTGTTGTGCCTACCCACCACCACTCTGCTCTGCCCAGGGCCCAGGCCCTTGAGATATCCATACAATTCAATACTATTCAGCTAATAATAAAAAAATGGTAATAATGTATTGTTACATGCTACAACATGAAAGAACCTTGAAAACATCATGCTAAGTGAGAGCCAGTCACAAAAGATGGCATATTGCAGGATTTCATTTACATGCAGTGTCCAGAAGAAGCAAATCCATAGAGACAGAAAGTGCATTGGTGGTACCTAGGGCTAGGAGAGGGAGGAGGGTGGGAGGAAATGGGGAGTAACTGCTAAGGGATAAGGGTTTTCATTTTGGGGTGCCAAAAAATATTCTAAACTTATTTGTGATGATGGTTGCACAACTCTATACTCAAAACAATTAAATTGCACACTTTAAATGGGTGAATTGCATGAGTTGTGAATTATAGCTCAGTGAAGCTGGGATATATGTAAGAGGGTCTGGCCTCAAAGAATTGTTATGAGAACTCAACAGCACACTCATGTGTGTAGAGCTTTGGTTCTGCAAGAGTAGCTACTGTGGAGGAGACACAGACCCTATCTTTGAGTAGCTCATAGTCTAGTGGAAGAAATGACAAAGGCATAAGGAATAAAAAATCCAGAAATGAATGGACAACAATCTCTAAATTAGGTACAGACACCATGTTAGGCAGATCATAAGAGAGAGAAGTAACCTGCCTATTCATCCTTCCATCCATCCATCCACCCAGTAATTGCTTGACACCTATTATAAGCTGGATATGAGAAGCAGAGAGGAATAGTATAAGAAGTAGGCATGCAAACATAAACATTCCATCACAGTATGGTAAATGTCTTGGAGAAGACATAGTGTAAGTCCGAGGTGGGTGTTAACTGACTAACTAAACAGACAGGAAAGTTCTCTCCCAAAGGGGACAGCTGGGCCCTTCTCTTTGTTTCTGATATAACCTACTTATCACTTCAAACTAAAGAGCAATGCTTGCTTTTTGAAATAAGTCAAACACTAAGGAAGATAATAAAGATGAAGGCAAATTTCCTTCTCCCCAGTGGGTTTGGAATTCATGGTTTGTGAATTCCTTCTACACTTTCTCTCTGTGGTCACACAAATGTGTATCTACTTAACACTGTGTCATGTGTGATCTGTCATACACAGAGATCAACCCAGGTAGACATAACTTATTCCTTGTCAATAAGAGTGAACCATAATTCCTCAAACATTCTCTATCCACAAACACACAGTGTTTCCAGGTTGAAGTCATGATAAAATATTGCATGAACATCTTGACTTTAATTATCAGGGCTGTTAATTTGACTGAACAGAGTCTCAAAAGGATTGCAAGGGTCAACAAGTACATGTATTTTAAATTTTAAGAGGCACTACCAGGGTTTTCCAAAAGCTTTCTTTAATTCAGTCTCCCAAGAGAAATGTATGAAAAGGCCCAATTCTCTGCATCTTTGCCAGTTCTAATGTTATCAATTTAAAACATTTTCCTCAATCTAATAGTCAAAATGGTATCTCTTTGTTGTGCTGTTGATGCTACTAAGGTTACTGCCTTTTCGCATGGTTATTGACATTTCCATGTCTTTATTTGTGAGGTGACTGAGCCTGGCTTTGAACTAAGTAAATGGCATTTAGAAAGCAAATGGGACACTTAGCAGAAGACATTCCATGCAGAGAGTCTGTGCAAAGAGCTGAGGAGGAAATCTGTTGAGAGAATTATGAGTGGTTTAATGTCAAAAACTTTGCAGGATGCTGAGAATGGCAGGAAATAAAACGATGAAATGGCAGGGCATATGTGGGGCTTCCTTGGGGGTCCAATGGTCAACACTCTGAGTTTCCACTGCAGGGGATGTGGGTTTGATCCCTGGTCAGGGAACTAAAATCTCACAGGGTGAAAGGTATGGACAAAAAAGAAAAAAAAAAAAAACAATTGAGAGGAAATGAAAATGGACATACCTTCAAAAAGTGGATAGGGCTTCCCAGTGTCGCAGTGTCGATAGGTCTCACAGTGGTAAAGAATCTGCCTGCCAAACAAGAGACTCAAGATCCATCCCTGGGTTGGGAAGATCCTCCAGAGTAGGAAACAGCAATCCACTCCAGTATTCTTGCCTGGGAAATCCCATGCACAGAGGAATCTGGCCGGCTACAGTTCATGGGATTGCAAAGAATTGGACATGACTTATTGACAAAATAACAGCAACAATAACAGATCAATTTGGGCTTCCCTCGTGGCTCCGTGGTGAAGAATTCACCTGCCAATGAAGGAGACACAGGTTCGATCTCTGGTCCAGGAAGATCCCACATGCCGCGCAGCAATGAAGACCCAGCACAGCCATGAATAAAACAGACAAATAAGCAAAAGCTGGATATATGGACAGAGGACCAGATCTATTTTTTTCGGCTGTGTTGGTTGCAGTTGCAGTACATAGGATCTTCATGTGTCACGAGGGATCTTTCGAGCTCTCTCTGGCTGTAGTGCCCTGGCTTAATAGTTTCAGTGTGTGGGTTTAGTTGCTCCACCGCATGCAGGATCTTGGTTCCCTGACCAGGGATTGAACCCTTATTTCTTGCATTGCAAGGTGGATTCTTAACCACTGGACCACCAGGGAAGTCCAAAAGAGGGCCAGATCTTAAAGTGACTTCTTGCCATACCCAGCATCAAGGTCTTTTCCAATGAGTCAGCTCTTAGCTTCAGGTGGCCAAAATATTAGAGCTTCAGTTTCAGCATCAGTCCTTCCAATGAATATTCAGGGTTGATTTCCTTTAAGATTAACTGGTTTGATCTCCTTGCTGTCAAGGAATTCTCAAGAGTCTTCTCCAGCACCACAATTTGAAAGCAACCATTCTTTTGCACTCAGCCTTCTTCATGGTCCAACTCTCACATACATACATGACTACTGGAAAAACCATAGCTTTGACTATAAGGACCTTTGTTGGCAAAATGATATCTCTGCTTTTTAATACACCGTCTACGTTTGTCATAGCTTTTCTTCCAAGGAGCGAGCGTCTTTTAATTTCACCTCTCATTATAGTTCCAACCTTTTTGAAATCTTCAGCTCAGAACTCTCTCCCTTCCCTTCTTCCTGTGGCTGTACTGGAAAGGCCTCCTCCCCCAATGCCCAGGAATGCCAGGTTGCCTTTGGTGCTCACCACTGTATTTCCGGTTTTTAGCAGAAGGTGTTATGGAGCATCCTCCTTCTCTGTGTGCTATGCTCAGTTGTTTCAATTGTCTGACTCATGTGACTCTCGGGTGACCCCATGGACTGTGGCCTGCCAGGCTCCTCTGTCCATGGAATTTTACAGGTAAGAATACTGGAGCGGGTTGCCATTTCCTCCTTCATGGGATCTTCCTGATTCAGGGATCGAACCCGAGTCTCCTGCATCTCCTGTGTTGCAGGCAGATGCTTTACCTGCTGAGCCATCGGAGAAGCTCCTCCCTTCCCAATCCAATAGTTAATGAACTGGAGGCATGGAGGGCAGTTTTGTTTTAAAGGAGACTTGAGGAGCCATGGTTTTTCAGCAGCAATGGGGAAGGTCCACTTCTAGAAGGGGTGGGAGGATGAGCAGACAGCCCCTCAGGGAGGCAATGGCAGAGAGAGTCAAGTCTTCCAGAAGGTAGAAGGCTTTTGAGCAAGGCAGGCAGGCGATGGAGGGAAGGTCATGAGGATGAATGAAGCAACGTGGTCCAGTGGTTAAGGGCAGGGCCTGAGTCATCAAGATATTGCTGTTATTCAGTTGCTAAGCTGTGTCCCGCTCTTTGTGACCCCATGGATTGCAGCACGCGAGGCTCCTCTGTCCTCCACTATCTCCTGGAGTTTGCTCAAACTCATGTCCATTGAGTTGGTGATGCCATCCAACCATCTCATCCTCTGTCTCCCTCTTCTCCCTTTGCCATCAAGATATAGAACCCACTTAGTTCCTGAACATGCAGTGACCAGTCTCTTGTTTTTGAACTGGAGACCATAGGGCCTGATTAGACATGGCCCTAGAGTCCTAACTGTGATCAGCCTGAACCAGTCCAGGAAGCTGGGCCCTCATGAGCAAGTTGTCCAGAATCCTGGGGCTGATATGAAATGGGAGGATCACAGAAGGGTCTACTTACCTGGGAAAACCTTGAATCAGTACAGGGAGATAAAAGAAAGGAGATTTTGGTTTGGGTGGAGGGTGAGGCTCATGTGGGTGCTGGTGGGAAGGGCCAGCTCCCTCTCCCCTCAGGTCCCCGTGGCTCTTCCCTGGATGCCTGCCTCCTCCTCTGTCTCCTTCAGGAGGCCCTGTCATATACCCCACAGCTGGCAGCCAGAATCAGTTTTAAAAAATGTAAATGAGACCATGTTATTGGCCTCACCCAGTCAAAATCCTGTTAAAGTTTTCCCATGGCTCTTAAGATAGAGTTGGTGATAGAACGGTATTTTCCAAACTCAGATGGGAAAGGGGATGATTTTAGGTGGGACAGGGAGGAACTTTTTTTAAATTTCTACTGTGTATTAGGAAAAATACATGGTATGCCAATCCTTTGATGTCATGAATATTTTTGCCTAGGGTAAGGATCCAAAGGGACTGGCTGAGAGAAAAAATGTAAGGCGGAGAGTACAGGGGCCCGTGAAGGCCCCTCTCCAGTCTCATCTGGCCTCTGTCCCTCCCTCCCTGGCTCTGGCTGGGCTGGCCGGCAGGTCCTTGGAGATGTCACCCACTTATCTACCAGGCCTGGGCCTCACCCCCACACCACTGCCCCCACCGCTCTTTGGCTAAGATAACATCCACTATCAAGGGCAGGGGGAGAAGGGAGCGACGGAGGGTGAGATGCTGGACGGCGTCACCGGCTCGATGGACATGAGTTTGAGCAAGCTTTGGGAGTTGGTGATGGACAGGAAAGCCTGGTGTGCTGCAGTCCATGGAGTTGCAAAGAGTCAGACACAACTGAACAGCAACAGCAACATCCTTCAGACCTCCACTCTAGTGTCTTTCTCTTGTGGGGGGCATCTTGTGGTCAGGGGCCCGCGGTGATTATTTCTCAGGGCCCCCTATCTGGCCTTCATAGCATTTCCCATTTTGCATCTGGGATTAAATCCGAGGCTCCTGCTAGAAGGTAGGCTTCCTGAAGCTGAATGTGTCTTGCTCACCACTGTAAGACCAGCAGCTAACACAGCGCCAGGCTCGTACTAAGCGCTCATCTGAAAGATGCAGGAGAGCATGAATGCACCCAGTGACTAGAGGCTCTTGCAGGCTGACATTGCCCAGCTGGGGCTGCCTTTGTGGAGTTAGGAATTGCTCCTCACCAGTTCACCAGTCTTTTCACAAAGTACCCCACCTTCCTGTTGGGCACTGGGCCTCATAATCAGCTGGTGCCGAGTTGAAAGTGAAAGTGTGAGTCGCCAGTTGTGTCTGACTCTTTGTGACTCCACGGACTGTAGCCCACCAGGCTTGTATGTCCATCGGATTCTCCTGGCAAGAACACTGGAGTGGGTAGCCATTCCCTTCTCCAGGGGATCTTCCCAACCCAGGGATCAAACCCAGGTCTCTTGCATGGCAGACAGATTCTTTACCATCTGAGCCACCAGGGAAGCCCCAAGTGGGAGCTTGAGGAATTTGGGGGACAAGGGGGTGGGATTCCAGTATGGAGACTCCTTCCAGAAGTGTGGCTGAGAAGGAAGGAAGAGGGCGTCTCATCCTCTCTCTCCCTGGCCCTGGCTATGCCACCAGGGGTCTTAGAGACCAGATCTGACTCTTTCCCTGGGGGGCCCGGGAGACACCTGCAGGAGGGGTGAGGGGCTCCTGCCCCGGGCTTCTGTGGGCCTCCAGTCACTCCCTCCTGACCTCAGGCTGGGCTTCTGCCTCCTGTCTCTCCCCACGCCTCAGTGTTTGCTTTTCCTGGCCTCCCCCACAGCCCCCTGATGCCAGGAGTTCTTTTACTTTGAAACATTTAAGAATATTTCAGAGAAGCCCAGAGAATAATGTACTTAAAACCCCTGTGCTCACAACCAACTATTAACATTTTTGCTTCAGATAGCTTTTTTTGTATAAAATAAGTAGAACAACACAGATAAAGCTGAAGGTCGCTCTGTTCCCCTCCCCGGTGCAATTCGTCTTCCTCCCTTTCATTCTCAGGCACAGCTGTTATTATTAATGTAATGTGTATCCTCCTAATCTGTTTCTATGCACAAAACAGAATGTTTATAGCAGGACTATTCACCACAGCCCCAAAGTGGAAAATAACCCAAATGTCTATCAACTGATGAACGAATAAACGAATGTGGTATGTCCATATGATGGAATATTATTAAACAATAAGAAAAAGAGCACTGCTCCCATGCTAACACGGACCAGCCTTGAAAACGTTATCAGTGAAAGAGGCCAGACACAAAAGGCCACATAATGTATGATTTCTTATCTACAGGTAAATCCACAGATGCAGAAAAGAGATGAACTGTGGATCAAACCAGTCCATCGTAAAGGAAATCAGCCTTGAATATTCACTGAAGACTGATGCTGAAGCTGAAGCTCTGGTACTTTGGCCCCCTGATGTGAAGAACTGACTCACTGGACAAGACTCTGATGCCGGGAAAGATTGAGGGCAGGAGGAGAAGGGGATGACAGAGGATGAGATGGTTGGATGTCATCACTGACTCAATGGACTTGAGTTTGAACAAGCTGTGGGAGTTGGTGATGGACAGGGAAGCCTGATGTGCTGCAGTCCATGGGGTCGCAAAGAGTCAGACACGTCTGAGTGACTGAACTGAATTGAACTGTGGCCAGAGACCAGGTGGGGAAGAAGGAGAAGGGACAAGTAACTTTTCAATGGGTATGGAGTTTCTTTTGGGGGTGATAAAAATGTTCTGGAAGTAGATGGTGATGATGGTTGCATAACTCTGTAAATAGAATAAAAATCACTGGACATTCACTTTAAAATGGTTAATATGGTAAATTTTGTTGTGTGACTTTTATCTCAGTAAAAAAAAAAAAAGAAACATGATTTTAAAATATTTTCCTAAGTGCTTTCACACTGCAGATATATTTCTGCACCTTGGTTACTTGCTCAGCATGATATTGATACATATAGATCTGGTTCATTTATTTTTAGCTCCTCAGTTATCTTTTATTGGACGAACATACTATAATTTATTTTTCTACTGGTAGGCATTACTGGTGATAAAATGTTTCTCTTTTTTTCTCACTCAAGTGGTGCTCCCAGGAATAGCTTTGACAGTTTCCTGGGGCCCATTTGGGGAGAATTTCTCTAGGGTATACATTTGCTGGGTTGTAGAAAATACAACTTTTCACAATATAGTCAGCGGTATCAGTTACACTTCCCTTGGCAGCTTGTGAGTATTCCAAGCCCTTGTTATTTTCCAACTTTGATTTTTACCTATCTGATGGTTGTGCCATTTTAATATGCATTAGTATTTCCTTTATTTCGAGTTATTTTTTCTTTTGTCCCCCCACCCCCACTTTCTCTCTTTATTCCTTCTTTCCTTTCCTTTTTGGTATTTTCTTGACTATTCTTGAATCTTTACCTTCTATATGGATTTGGAATCACTTTGTCTAGTTCCATGAAAAACCTTGTTAGATTTTTGACTAGAACAGTTGTGAGATCATAGATTAACTTGCAAGTTACCTAGCATCTTTACTCTATGAGCAAATTCCATCCATGAACAAATAATATATTTCCATTTATATAGATCTTCCTTTACTTTAAAAAATATTATTTATTTACTCGGCTGCACCAGGGCTTAGTGTGGCACGTGGGATCTTTGATCTTCATTGTGGCGTGCAAGACTTTTTTTTTTTTTTTCAGTTGCAGAACGTGGGACCTATTTCCCTGATCAGAGATAGAACCCTGGGCCCCCTGCTTTAGGAGTCTTAGCCACTGGACTACCAGGGAAGTCCCTCCCTTTATGTTTTAAAATAGACTATTTTTTAAAAAGTAACTTAGGTTCACTGCAAAATTGAATGGAAAGTACAGAGAGTTCGCAAACATTCTTTGCCTCCCTGCATGCACAGCTTCCTCCAGTATCAACATCCTGCCCATCTGCACATTCCCCACCAGAGCGGTCCATTTGCTACAATCAGCGGACCTACACTGACACATTGCTATCATCCGAAAACCATAGTTTACCTGAGGGTTCACTGCTTTTTAAAAAATGTTTGTTTATTCATTTATTTTTGATTGTGCTGGGTCTTCATTGCTGTGAGGGCCCTTCTCTAGTTGCAGCAAGTGGGCGCTACTCTCTAGTTACTGTGTTTAGGCTTCTTATCAGGTTGACTTATTACCATACTAATCCAAACACTTCTCTTGTGGAGCACAGGCTCTAGGGTTGGAGGGCTTCAGTAGTGGCTCCCAGGCTCTAGAGCACAGGCTCAGCAGTCGTGGTGCGTGGCATGTGGAGTCCTCCAGGATTAGTGATCGAACCCGTGCCTCCTGCATTGGCAGGTGGAGTCTTGACCACTGAGCAATCAGGGAAGCCTAAGCAGTTCGCTCTTGGCCTTGTACATTTTATGGACTTTGACAAATGCATGATATATATACACAGTGATAGTATCATACAGAGCAGTTCAGTTCAGTTCCACTGTGCTAAAAATCCTCTGGTCTCTGCCTCTCCCTATCTGCTCCTCTGCCCGACACCTGACAAGCACTGATTTTTACTGTCTTCATAGTTTTACCTTTTCCAGAGAGTCATACCGTTTGTAGCCTTTTCAGATTAACTTCTTTCACTTAGCAATGCTACACATTTACATTTTCTCCATGTCTTTTCATAACTTGACAGCTCATTTCTTTTTAGAGTTGAATAATATTCTATTGTCTGGACAAACCACACTTTATCCATTCACCTACTCAAGGTCAAATTGGTTATTTGCAAGTTTCAGCAATTATGAATTAGGCTGCGTAAACACCCGTGTGCAGGTTTTTGTATGGACGTCTTTTCAGTTGAGTAAGTATCCAGGAGAACAACTGTTATATGGTAAGAGTACGTTTAGTTTCATATTTCTTTACATTAAGAAAAGTTTTACAGTTTTCTGAAAAAAAAAATCTAGGAATTTTTGTATATGTATTCTTAGATGCCTTGTAATTTTTGTTGCTATAGGAAATGGTATCCTTTTAATTACATTTTCTTGTTTCCTGTTGCTAATCCAGTAAGCATTCAATAAAATGTCATTGATTTATGTAGGATGTAGTATTCAGCAATCCTGCTAAGTACTCTTATTCGTTCTAATACTTTACATGCAGATTCCTTTACTTACTGGAAAGAGAATAAACCATATGCATATAAGGATGGAGTTAATTCTTCCTTTCTATTTTGTAAACCTCTTCTTTTCTTTTACTACGTCTAGCTAGAAGTGTCAGTAAAGTTGAGAATAAAGGGCATTCTTATCTCATTTTTTATCTTTATACTAGAATGCTAGAGTTTCACCCTTAAGTAAAATGTCTACGCGTTTGTTGAATATCTCATCAGGTTGACTTATGACCATACTAATCCTAATTTGCTAAGATTTTTAAAAAATGAGTGATTTCATCAAATGATTTTTACACATTTATTAAAGTGATCATATGTGTCTTCAGTCAGTTCAGTCACTCAGTCATGTCTGACTCTTTGCAACCCCATAGACTGCAGCACGCCAGGCTTCCCTGTCCATCACCAACTCCTGGAGCTTGCTCAAATTCATGTCCATTGAGTCAGTGATGCCATCCAACCATCTCATCCTCTGTCTTCCCCTTCTCCTCCTGCCTTCCATCTTTCCCAGCAACAGGGGCTTTTTCAATATGCTTTTTATCTCTTAATATATTAAGGTTCAGAATATAGGAATTTTTTTCTGGTGTTAAAATACCCTCACATTTTTGGCTAAACCCTACTATATGCTTCTATATGTTTGTACAATATAGATTCTGCTTTCTGTTTTATTATATAGGATTTTTGCATCTTATAATTACAATTAGGCTTATTCTCTGACGTTCTTGCCCCTACGTACCCTTGCCTTGGTCTGCTGTCAAGGTCACACTAACACTAGAAGATGAGTTAGGTAGTTTTCCTTTTATTCCATCTCCTAAAACAGTTTGTATAAAATAATCAGGGTTCTCTAGAGAAAGTGAAATAGAACTGATAGTATGTATGAGAGTGTGTGTGTCTATACCTAACTATCTATCTGCATCTATCTACCTTTAAGGAGAGGAAGAGATTTATTATTAGTAATTGGCTCACGTGATTATGGAGACTGAGAAGTCCTAAGGCCTGCAGTCGGCAGGCAGGAGACCCAAGAGAGCTGCTGGTGGCTTCACTCTGAGCCTGAAGGCCTGAGAACCAGAACAATCAATAGTATAAGCTCCAGCCTAAAAGGAGCAAGCTTGAGACCCAGAAAGATCTGACATTTTGGTTTGACTCTGAAGGCTGAAAAAGGCCTATGGCCCAGCCCAACAGTCAGACAGGCCAAGTTCCCTCTTACTCAGACCTTTTGCTCAGGTCAAACCTTCAGCTGATTGGATGAGGCCCACCTGCATTATGCAGAGCAATTTGCTGGCTCCATCTACCAATCCCAATGCTAATCTCATCCCAAAATACTCTCACAGACACACCCAGAATAATATCTGACCAAATGTCTGGATATCCTGTGGCCCAGTCACATTAACATAAAATTAACTGTCATTCACGGAGAATATGTGCTTGGAAGGTCTGAGAAACTCAGCTGTAAAACCTGCAACCATTTTGTGCGTGTTTGTTCAGATGGGGCTTCACACGGGGTGCAGGGATAAAGAATACACCTGCCAAAGCAGGAGACACAAGAGATGTGGGTTTGATCCCTGGGTGGGGAAGATTCCCTGGAATAGGAAATGACAACCCATTCCTATATTCTTGCCTGGAAAATTCCATGGACAGAGGAGCCTGGCAGGCTGCAGTCCATGGGGTCACAAAGAGTAGATTACGACTGAGCTACGGAGCACACATACACGTTTGGATGGAGAGGCTGAGTAACTTACTTTATTTATCTGTTTAAAAATATTTATTTTATTAATTTGGCCGCACTGGGTCTTCGTTGCAGCCTGCAGGATCTTCTGTCTTTGCTGTGGCATGCAGGATCTTTAGTTGCGGCATGTGGGATGTTTTAGCTTAGGATGCTAACTCTTAGTTGTGACAAGTAGGATCTAGTTCCCTGATCCGGGACTGAACTTGGGCCCCCTGCTTTGGGAGGTGGTGTCTTAGCCTCTGGACCACCAGGGAAGTCCCTAGGGTGATTTATTTTTCATGAGGATCATGTCCTTGGAGTCAATCTGCCATTCAGGGACCCATCTGGGCTAGTCCTTTCTGCTTCCCTTTGGGAAAGCCTGATCCTCACTTAGCCCCTGAAGATTAATAAGATCTAGGACACCAAAGGAATCAAGACCCCTGGACTATTTTATCCGCAGAAACTACTGGCTTTGGGTCTGTGTTTCACATAGAAGGTATCGTTATTTTGACTGACCACTAGAGGGCAGAGATTGACTGAAAACGGGTGGTGGTGGTGTTCCCTCTGGTATCAGGACTCTTTTGAACCCTGTGGACGGGAGCACACCAGGCTCCTCTGTCCGAGTTTGCTCAAACTCATGACCATTGAGTAGACGTGAGAAACAGGTCCAGTACAGTAAAACGGCTGAAACAGAAAATGCTTGGCAGATTTTCCCGTTTGGGCCCTTAAGACCCTGAGATTTAGAGAAGATAAGAAACCTATCCAAATCTTGTATTCTAAGACACAGAAAATCTGGAATTTTACCCTACTTCTGTCTGATTCTAAACTCCATTGTTTCTGCTGTGGTTGCAATAATAACTCATTCATTTTTTTTCATTTATTAATTCATTCATTTGAGAGCAATATAGCAGAGTGGCTAAGAAGTCAATATCTGGAGTCAGCTGTCTGGATTAAAATTCTGTCCTCAACACATACTGCTGCTGCTAAGTCACTTCAGTCGTGTCCGACTCTGTGTGACCCCATAGATGGAAGCCCACCAGGCTCCCCCGTCCCTGGGATTCTCCAAGCAAGAACACTGGAGTGGGTTGCCATTTCCTTCTCCAATGTGTGAAAGTGAAAGTGAAGTCGCTCAGTCGTGTCCGACCCTTAGCGACCCCATGGACTGCAGTCTACCAGGCTGCTCCATCCATGGGATTTTCTAGGCAAGAGTACTAGCAAGCACCATAAGAGCTCTGTGCTTTAGTTTCCTTATCTGTCTATGGGGATATTAGGATTTGCTCATGAAACTATGGCAAAAATGAATTGAGATGATATGTGAAACGTATTTTTGAAACAGCGCCTGGCACTTAGTACTTTAGCTCTTGTTATTATTAACTCAGCAAATATTTATTAAGTGGCTTCTGCGTTCTAATACTACCACCATTGTAGGTACCAAGGATGGAGCAACCACACACATGCACACACAGACCTCCCTGCCTCCTGAAGCTTACATTCAAGGGAGGGAGATGAATAATAAACAAAATAAGAAAAAGTTTGTATTTGTCTTAGCATAAGTAATGAAGATGGCCAAAAACAGAGCATGGAAGGGGGACAGAGCACGGGGCTGGAGGCGGACTTACAGTTTAAAAGGGGGCTGTCAGGGATTTCCCTGGTGGTATAGTGGATAAGAGTCCACCTGTCAATGCAGGGGACATGGGTTTGACCCCTGGTCCAGGAAGATCCCACATGTTGCAGAGCATCTAAGCCCGTGTACCACAACTACTGAGCCTGCGTGCTGCAGCCACTGAAGCCCATGCGCCTAGAGGCTGTGCTCTGCAATGAGAGAAGCCACCGTAATGTGAAGCCCGTACACCACAATGAAGAGTAGCCTCCGCTCGCCACAACTAGAGCAAGCCTTCTCACAGCAAAGAAGACTCAGCACAACCAAAAAATGGTCCACATCAAAAAAAAAAACCTTTGATAAATAAATAAAATGGGACTGTCAGAGAAGGCTTCGTCGAAGTGATATACACCAAAAAGCAGAGGAAGAGAGTGGGCCAACTTCTGGATATCTAGGAGCCATGTGGATGTCTGGAAGTCAAGCATTTGGGCAGAGAGAATGTCTTCAAGGAGTGGCAAAGAGGCCAGGGTAGCAAAAGATGGAGGGCGATGGGGCGAATACTATGACATGGGACCAGAGGTGAGCCGGGGAAATAGGGAGACAATCTTGTAGGGCCTTGAAGCCTGGCGAGCGCTTTGGACTTTACGTGGATTGGTAAGACATTGGCAGGTTCTGAGCAAACGGGAGCCTCATTGGATTTCTGTGTTCCAAGCCCCCTGCAGTTGCTGTTAGGGGAATGGACTGCAGGGCAGATGGAGTCAGGGAGCCCAGGGAGCAGGCGCCGCAGAGATCCGGGGGAGAGACGGAGAGGCACTGAGGGCTTGGGGTGGAGGATAAAGGTGCTGGAGGTGCTGGTGGTGAGACGCGGCCAGATTCTGGGTCTGTTTTGATGACAGAGCTGATAGGATTTGCTGACAGATCCAATGTGGGCTGTGAGAGAAAGAGGTGTCAAGGACAACTCCAGGGACTTTAGCCTGAACAACGCGCAGGACAGAACTCTCATATCCTGGGACCTTGAGGATTCAGGGAGAACACTGTCAGGGACGGGGGGCAGGGTGGGAATCAGGAGTTTGGTTTTGCTCCTGTTAGCTTGGATGCTTCTTGGACACTTGGATGTTGGGCCTCTGAATCTGGACTTTAAGGGCCTGGGCTGGGGATGTGATTCTGGTGGCTTTGAGCTAGCTCCGCCCACGGCCACCCAGGGAGGCCGGTGGAGCTCTGCCAGGGACTGGGGCCTGGGTTCTCTGCTCAGAACCTCAAGCCTGGGTTGTGTCTTAGGGAGCCTGCTGCAGCCCCCCTACCTCCCAACAAGGGGTCTTCAATAGAAGCACCCACTCTGTAAGAGTGGGTAACACCCAGGCCTCCTCCCCACTGTTCACTGCTTGGGGTCATTGCACTGCAGGTCAGTTGTTCACAGAAGATAGGAACAAGCCCCAAGCCCAGTTACCCATTAACCCAGCCCTGAGTAAGAGCCAAGTGGACAGGCCTCATTCTCTCACCAAAGTTGGTTAGTCCAGGGAAGGCACCTTATATGCCAACCTCAGTTAATTGGGTTTGGCCCAGGGTAGCACTGTCTTAACAAGGGGAAGGCATGTGGTGATTGATTAGCAATGTCTGCCATGGAGACAGGATTGGAGACTGGTTGCTCATGTACCAGATATTTGTTATTCCTGATCTACCTGCAAATACTCACAGGTTTTTGCTTGAAAGGACCTGTTGGACCACCATGTAGTGTGGTCAGCCAGCCAGCTTTTCAGGTTGAGTGAGAAGCTTCCAGTCCTTCTTGAATCAAACAGAAAGAGCCCCCAGAGCCAATACCTGTCACAGTTTCACTCACCCCACCAGCTATGTAATGAAGGCCTCTCCGTCCCTCTTTGAACTGAATCAGAGATTCACCTTCACAAACAGAATCAGGTCCTGGTGAGGATGTGGCTGGAGACCACAGCCTCACAGCTGTCTTTCTTAGTGCACCAGTGACCTCAATGGATGAGAGGGCCATGGGTTTTTGTTTTTTTTTTTCCCTTAAGCATAAATACATCTTTCAACCCTAGGAAGGTGAAGAATTAAGTTCTGCTACCTGGATGGAACTTTCTTTTTTAGAGAGTACCTGATGTGAGTATGCTGGAGAAGACTCTTGAGAGTCCCTTGGACTGCAAGAAGATCCAACCAGTCCATTCTAAAGGAGATCGATCCTGGGTGTTCATTGGAAGGTCTGATGCTAAAACTGAAACTCCAATACTTTGGCCACCTCATGCGACGAGTTGACTCACTGGAAAAGACTCTGACGCTGGGAAAGATTGGGGGCAGGAGGAGAAGGGGACAAAGAGAATGAGATGGCTGGATGGCATCACCGACTCGATGGACGTGAGTTTGAGTGAACTCCGGGAGTTGGTGATGGACAGGGAGGCCTGGCATGCTGTGATTCATGGGGTCGCAAAGAGTCGGTCACGACTGAGCTCCTGAACTGAACTGAACTGAAGGAAGATTTAGGATTAAGTGCATGTGTGTGTGCTAAGTCGTTCAGTCATGTTCGACTCTTTGCAACTCTATAGACTGTAGCCCATCAGGCTTCTCTGTCCATTGGATTCTCTATGCAAGGATATTGGAGTGGGTTGTCATGCCCTTCTCCAGGGGATCTTCCTGACCCAGGGATTGAATCTGCAACTCTTAAGTCTCCTGCATTGGCAGGTGGGTTCTTTACCACTAGTGCCACCTGAGAAGCCCCTTAGGATTAAGTAAATACAGCATGCTAAAGCAAGAATTAAACCTTGAGTATTATTAATAACATTTCTGTTTAAAAAAGAAATCTCCATATATTTAGCTTCATATGTAAATAGATTTTTAAGAGAACTTAAGGCTCATCATATTTATAAGTTGGATTTATTAGATTTATAAGAATGGAACTTTAGGAAGGTTTTATTTATATCAGGCAAATGAGATACTGAAAAAGGAAATCAAAGTATTCATTTATAAATGTACTTTAAATGTTTGAAGAGGCAAGTTTGTAAGAAGTCCCTTAATAATACTTGGCTAAAATCTGCTAGATTTTCAAACATGATTTGTAGGCTGAGTTTTAAAGGTTAAGAAAGAACTAGTGTTTTGAATTTGTAACGTTAATGAATAGAAACAAACTGTGTACTCCCCAAATAAACTTCTAAATAGTCTTTTTGTATTCTCAGAAAACAACCCAAATGATCATTAACAGGTGAACAAATCAACAAACTGTGGTCCATACCTGCAGTGGAATACTACAGCCCCAAAGAGGAAGGAACAGCTGATTGACAGAACTTAATGAATCTCTAAAGCATGATGCAAAGAGAAGGAAGCCAGACTCAAAAGATTATACACTGTACGATTCCATTTATATGAAAAGTCTTTAAAAGGCACAAATGTAGTGATGGAAAGCAGATCAGTGACGGCCAGGAGCTAGAGTAAGAGGAGGTGATTGACTTCATAGCAGTAAACAGAAGGGAACTTTTTGGGTGACAGAAATGTTCTGTGTTGCAATTGTGGTGATTACCTGCAGGTACACATTGCCAAGACTTACTGAACTGTACATTTTGAATTTTATCATATGTAAATTATACCTCCATACTGTTGACTTTAGAAAATAATATGATTCTCAAGGTCACCTAAAACCTCCATATTCAATGTGAGGGATGAAGCAGGACCATCATATCTCTTTTTTGGTTCTTTTTCTTTTGTTTTGAGGGGATCATCTTCTGATGATGGTTCAGGTAGGGCAATGAGGTTGTGAGGAGAGAGACCAAGTAATACTGTAGTTATCCTGAAAAGTCTGGTGAAGAGCTGATTATAAAACAAACTGAGGTTTCTGATTATGAAACAAATTAAACCAATGGCTTTTCTAATCGGTTGAATGACTCTTTTTTAGCAAGTGTAAGACAGACAGGACGTTGGTTGTAACCAAGATTCAGGTCTTGCCTGGTGAGTTAATTATCTATTGTTGTGTAACAGTGACCACAAACTTAGTGCATTAAACAATACACACTTATTATCTCATGGTTCTGTAAGTGGGAAATCCTGGCATGACTTAGCTAGGTCCTCTGCTCAGTGTCTTAGGAAGCTGAAATCATGATGTTGGCTGGTCTCATCTGGAGGCCTCCTGGGGGAAAATGCACTTTCAACCACATTCAGGATGTTGGCAGAATTCATCGTGTGATGGATGACGGAGCCCTGGCTGTTTGCTGGCAGTCAGCTGAAGGCCACCCCAGAGGCCCCAGAGACCACTCAGAGCTCCGAAGTGGCCACTTACTTCATCAAACCTGAGAGGAGAGTCTCTCTCTCCAGTCGGTTAAGACAGACTCCTTTTTTATTCAATAAGTTGTATCTGAGCATGAGCATCACTTTACAGCTGGAAAGCCCTGCAGTAATCATCCAGTTTAAGCTCAAGGAAATTGAGGTCCACAAAAGTTAACAGATTTAACCATGTAGCAAAGATGAAACTAGAATTTAAATTAATTGATTCCTAGTCCAGGGATCTTTTTAACCATACCAGGTTACCTTCACTCATCTTCACATAAAACACAGTCTAATACAGATGAATAGATAGGGAAGATGTGATGTGTGTGTATATATATATGCATATATATATATACATATATTCCACTGTAGATATGTATATATATATATATATATCTACAATGGAATATTACTCAGCCATAAAAAGTGAAAGTGAAGTTGCTCAGTCGTGTCTGACTCTTTGCAACCCAGTGGACTGTACCTACCATGCTCTTCCATCCATGGGATTTTCCAGGCAAGAGTACTAGAGCAGGAATGAAACAATACCATTTGCAGCAACATGAATGGAACTGGAGATTATAATATTACTTTTTTGGGGGGCTGTGTCACACAGCATGCAGGATCTTAGTTTCCCAACCAGATATAGAACCCACACCCTCTGCGTTGGAAGCTTGGAGACTTAATCACTGGACCACCAGGGACTAAATTATCATATTAAGTGAAGTAAGTCAGACAGAGAAAGACAACTTTCATACAATATCACTTAAATATGGAATCTAAAAAAATGATACAGATGAATTAATTTGCAAAACAGAAACAACCTCACAGAAAAACAAACTTATGATTTCACCAAAGAAGGAGGGGAAGGAGGGGTAAATCAAGAGTTTGAGATTAGCAGATATAAGCTACTATACATAAAATAAACAGCAAGGTCCTACTGTATAGCACAGGGAACTATATTCAGTATCCTGTAATAAATCACAATGGAAAAGAATATGAAAATATATATATATAAAACTGAATCACTTTGCTATACACCAAAAACCAACACAACACTGTCTATCAACTATACTTCAGTTTTAGAAAAAGTGAAAAAAAAGTTATATAAGGTAAGGTAATCATGGGAGTGACACCCACCGCTTTTGCCATAAGATGTAGCTTAAACAAGGGGTGACAACTATTACATTTGCCATATCCTATTGATTAGAAGCAAGTTTCAGTTTCTGCCCACTCTCAAGGGGAGGGGGTTATGCAAGAGTCTGGACACAAGGGTCACGGGGTCCACTATCAGGTCTGCTCCATACCTGGTGACTGTAGTGGGGAAGGGGATGGACAAGGAGTGAGGGAGTTCGAAGCGGGGGTTTCAGACATGAGAGTCCTTGGGCCCTGTGCTAGGTAGGAAGTGAAGTTAAAGTAGGAAATGACCAAAGGCTGGAGACGGGGTGGAGGCGTCAGTGATTTGAAGACTGTTTTAAAAAGTTTTACTTATTTATTTATTTTGGCCACACTGAGTGACTTGAGGGATCCTAGTTCCCCGAGCAGGATCAAACCTGGGCCCTTGGCAGTGAAATCCCGTGTCTTAACCCATGGACCGCCAGGGAATTCCCGAAGACCTTCTTAAGTTTGAAGGTTTTCGCCACAGCAAGGTTGAGCAGAGGAGCTTGAGGAGAGATGCAGTGGCTGGAGAAGGGCTTGTGTGAAGTCAGGATTTCCCAAAGGAGCCATTTTTGGGGGAGGGTGAGTTCTTGGGGAGCAGGAAGTTAGGTAGTGTGAAGGAGGTCATGGAATTGGGGAGGTCCAGATGGACTCCCTGCTCCTACCCTGGCCCCCTCTAAGTCTGTTCCTAACTGCATGACTCCTGATATGCTCGTCAGATCATGAGTCCTCTGCACTCAACTCTGCCAGGCCTTCCTGCCTCATTCAGAGTAAAATCTAATGCTCTCCCATGACCTGCCTCCCACCATCCTCAGCTACCCTCCTCCCCTCGCCGTCCACACTCCAGCTACACTGGCCTCTGGGACTAGCCCTCGATGTTCCTGGCCTAGAATGCCCTACTCACTGAAGGCCTTGTGGCTTCCTCCCTCCCTCTAACTGTTCAAACGGCTACCTCTGACCTTGTCCGTCCATCCTATATAAAACAGCACCTCTTCCCTATCATTTTCTGCCCCCTTAGCCACCTTATCCTTCTTTCCTATCAAGCATTTCATGTATGTCTTCTTTTTTAAAAAGATATTTTTAGTTATTTATTTGCCTGGCTGGGTCTTAGTTGTGGCACATGAAATCTTTGTTGTGGCATGCAGGATCTAGTTCCCCGTCCAGGGATCGAACCTGAACCGCTGCACTGGAAGCGCAGAGTCCCAGCCACTGGACCGCCAGGGAAGTTCCTCATGTATGTCTTTGTCCAGGTGTTTATCGTCTGTCCCCCTTAACAAGAATGTCAGCTCCAGGAATCTAGGGGTTTGTTTTACTCATTGCTGAATCCCAGAACCTAGATGGATGCCTGGCACATGGAGTGTTGTCATGAAGGCAGACAGAGCTGAGGGGTGTCCTGAGAGGTGGCTGAGTTGATACCAATGGGTCTGAGGCCAAAGCGGAGGTGTAAACCAGGCGCTGTTTTGGAGGCCTGAGCACCACCTCTGATATCTTGAAGGGGTGAACACAGAAGTCACAGCACCTGATAGACTGTGGAACTTGGCGGTTAAGAGCTCTGCCACTTAATAGCTGTGTTACCTGAGAAAGTTGCTTAATATCTCTGAGCCTTTGCTTCCCCGTATGTAAAATGGAGATGATGATAGGACCACAGTCTAAATCATGGAGTTATGCAGATAGACACACACTCTGCATGGAAGACACTCGGTTCAGGGCCTGCATATGGCACATTCTTGGTAGTAACTGGACAATGTTATTTTACTTCTCTGTGCCTGCTTACAATCTGAGGCTTCCTCTGCTGTCCAAACAAGCGTTGCCATTTACTATTATTCCAATCTGGGCAGATCATTTTACCTGAAATGAGATTCAGTTTCTCGTTTGCATCATGGAGATAATAATTCCTGCCCTGACTCCCTTGACCAAACTGTTGAGAGCTGGATAGGAAAGCATTTTGAAATGTTTTGTTGATGTGTGACGTAAAGGATCATTGCTTTTCATGCTTGCTGACTGGTTCCCTTCAGGGTTGCTGGAGTTGTAGGCAATGAGTGGTTGGTTAATTTTCAGAAGCTCCAACAGAATACCTGGAGTGCCCGGGACAGGGTGTTGCCACAGTGGACTTCCTTGAGCAGAGGAATGGAATCCAGATTTTGCCCAAAGCCTGAATTTAAATGGCCCTTGTGTGTGTGTGTGTGTGTGTGTGTGTGTGTGTGTGTTAGTTGCTCAGTCGTGTCCGACTCTGTGACCCCATGGATTGGGGCCCACTAGGCTCCTCTGTCCATGGAATTCTCCAGGCAAGAATACTGGAGTGGGTTTCCATGTCCTTCTCCAAGGGATCTTCCCGATAGAAGAATCTAGCCCAGGTCTCCTGCATTGTAGGCAGATTCTTTACCACCTGAGCTGAACTTGGCAGAAATGAATTCAAATGGCCCTTGGGTTTCCCAGACAAGAGCTAGTAGTAAAGAATCTACCCGCCAATAATGGACACATAAGAGACGACTCAGATTTGATCCTGGGTTGAGAAGTTCCCCTGGAGGAGGGCATGGCAACCCACTTGAGTAGTCTTAGGGTTTCCCTGGTGGCTAGGATGGTAAAGAATCTGCCTACTATGTGGGAGGCCCGGGTCTGATCCCTGGGTCGGGAGGATCCCCTGGAGAAGGGAATGGCTACCCACTCTAGTATCCTTGCCTGGCGAATTCCATGAACAGAGGAGCCTGGAGGGCTACAGTCCATGGGGTCTCAAAGAGTCGGACATGACTGAGGGACTAACACTGCACAAATAGAGAACAGACTTGTGGACACAGAAGGGGAAGGAGAGGGTGGAACAAATTGAGAGTGGCATTGACATCTATACATTACCATGTGTAGAGTCGCTAGTGGGAAGCAGCTGTATGGCACAGGGAGCTCAGCTCAATGCCCTATGACAACCTAGAGAGGTGGGGTGGGGTGGGACGGAGGTCCCAGAGGGAGGGACATATGTATACTTGCAATTGATCCATATCAACGTACAGCAGAAACCAACACAACACTGTTGCCAGATCCAGGAGATCTCCCTGACCCAGGGATCGAAACTGTGTCTCTTGTGTCTCCTGCATTTTGGCAGGTGGATTCTTTCCCACTGAGCCATCTGGGAAGCCCTCTTTTAACTCATACAGGAAGCAGAAGAGTCCAGAGCCTGGATGTCTGTCTTTGGAGACTCAACACCTGGCCCCTTTTCACCTGCCACTGTCAAGTAACTAATGAAGGCATCTCAGAGGCTCTATTCATGAGAGGTTCAACTTAGATAAACATAACCCACAGCCCTGTGAGACCCAGAGCTCCTGAGCTGGCTGTGTCCCTAGTAGCTGGGAAAACAAAAAAGCACAACAGCCATCTAGGTCAGGGAAGGTGTGAGCATTTGTCCATGCCTCCTCCCCAGGTGGGAGCCAGGATGCAGAAAGGCCCTTAGGGTTCCGCATGGTACACAATCCCTCCAGATGCTGCTCATCAGTCAGCTTAGCGCCCACTGGGCATCCTAGAGCAACAAACACTCCTTTCTTACACTGTGTGTCCTAGGCAATTTCTCCAGGGACCTGCGTCCAGTAGACACAATGCCATTCATGGGTATCCAACCTACCCCGGTGGAATCCCTATACTTGGTTCCTCCAACTCAAAGTGAATTGTCTTCCAGATCAAGGGCGTGCCACACACACACACACACACACAAACACACACAGCCAGGTGGTAGCTACCGATGACGCTGATTCCCACCTTCTTTTTAGCCTCCCAGAATAGGAGGTAAGAGTGAAGTGATAGAAACTATCTACCAATATTTATTCACACTTATGTCAGAGAATAGGGCAAAAGCTCATTTCCCAACCTCCTTCACAGTTCGATGTGGCTCTTCATGAACGTTCTCGCCAGGGAAGTGTGGATGGACGGGACACCTTTGTGCTACTTCGAGGCCCAGGCTTTAAGTCGGTGGCCACATCTCTGCCAAGTTTTCTTTCCCTTCCTGCTGGCTTGAATTCAGGGAGACCTAGCTTAACAATGCAGGGACAATGCTCTGCAGGATGGCAGGGAATCATGATGGAAGGAATCTGGGCTCTACAATGTCTGCAATGGATATAGCTTCTGGCTGCTCTGGAATGGTCACTAGGCAGTTAGGTGAGAGATAAACTTCTATCTTCTTTTGTCCATGGAGTTATTGTTGGGCCTCTTTGTTACAGCTGCTGAGCTTTACTCTGACTAGCACAGGTGAAAAGAGCATGGCCAAGCTGAAGGGCTTCCCAGGCTAACATGGCAGCCCAGACCACCAGCCCTATATGACCTGCCACTGAATGGTCTGGGTTTGTGTTACAAGTGGCTGCTGGGTAAGGAAGCCGTGTTCCATATTGATTAAGATGGAATCAGACAGGGACTTCCCTGATAGTCCGGTGGCTAAGACTCTGAGCTCCCAATTCAGAGAACCTGGGTTCTATCCCCAGTCAGGGAAATAGATCCCATATGCTACAACTAAGATTTGGTGCAGTCAAATAAATAAATTTTTTTTTAAGATGGAATCAGACAGATCTAGGTTTTAATTTTGGTTGAAAGTGAAAGTGAAGTCACTCAATGACTCTTGGACTGTAGCCTACCAGGCTCCTCTGTCCATGGGATTTTCCAGGCAAGAATACTGGAGGGGGTTGTCATTTCCTCCTCCAGGAGATCTTCCCAACCCAGGGATTGAACCCAGGTCTCCCGCATTGTAGGCAGACGCTTTACCATCTGAGCCACCAGGGAAGTCTAATTTTGGTTAGAACATTCATTAGTGTTTTGAACCTTGGATACTTTCACTAACAAGTTAGGTATCAATTTCTTCTGTAAAATGAGGATAATAGAACCTACTACTATATGAAATATCATCTATATGATTATGTGAGATAATATAGCTCAAGGGCTTGAAAGTGTTTGCTGCTATTAATGGGATCAGATGACATCCAGATGTTTTTCCCACTCTCATTCTCTAGGAAGAAGGGAAGGAAGCTAATGTCTTTTCTAATGTATTTATTTATTTTTCTTTATTTGGCTGCTTTGGGTCTTAGTTGCAGCATGTGGGACCTTTTAGTTGTGGCTTGTGGGATCTAGTTCCCTGACGAGGGATTGAACCCTGGGCTTGCTGCAATGGGAGTGTGGAGTCTTAACTGCTGGACCATCAGGGAAGTCCCTCTGGAATTAAAAAAAAATTTTTTTTGATCTGTGATTGGTTGAATCTGTGGATGTGGAAGCCACAGATACAGAGGGCAACTGTACAAGTCCCTAAAGTTTTCAACATATAAAGTTTCATAAGTATCTACTATGGGCCATGGACTAGGATGGTGCTGAAGAACAGAGATGCCCTTGTGGAAATTAATTTTTCTCTACTTTTCAGAAGGTACCAGCCTTTTCAGGCTCATAAACTGGAGTCCAGATCACCTACTGAGTTGAAATTTACCTTGACCAAGAAAGAAATCCTGATTCTTCATGTCGCCTTATGGGATGCCCAAATCCCACTGCAGGTAAGTTAAACCATCATCTCTGGAGCCTGGACGCAGATGTTTCAAAAGCATTAGTGTCTCCAGTGAACAGGTGGCACTGAGTCTGAATACTGCTCCTCCCAGTTGTCCACACCACGTCAAACAGAAGCTTCTTAAACAAGGTCTGAGCTTGGCATTCACCTGGCAAAACTTTCCATGGCTCCCACTGCCTATAGGCTGACGTCCAAACTCTGCATGACATTCACAATTTGAATCCAGTCTCTTTCCATTAATAACACTAATGGCTAAAATGGACTGGGCATTTCATGTGTTTCATACACGCCCCTTGGTATGGTACCAAGGACTTTCTGTGTGTTATCCATTCCCTTGTTGCCTAACCTTAGTAGACTATGTCTTGCTCAGCTTCCATATTGTAATAAGAAGGGGACGTCCCAAGAAGAGCATTTAGCACAGTGGTATGTAGTTTACTGCTCAGCTAACAGTAGCTGTGACAGCTATCATCCCTGTTCCAAAGATGAGAAGGTCAGGGGTGTTAAGTAAATTGCCTAAGACCACAGTCCTGATAAGTGAACAGAAATGGGGCCTGAACCTGAGAAGTCTGGCTTCAGTGCCCAGACTACCTGTTCTTTTGCTCTGCCACTGAAAGCAGTGCTTGTCTCAGGCCATCTTCCAGAGCTGCCCCAGAAGATGTGCCCTTCGTGGTTAGAACACCTCCCTTCGTCCTCCTCCAGGAAGGCTTCCTTCCTGCACTTCCTTCCCTCATGACCCCCACTAAGCAGAAGCTGATACCCCTGAGCCTTCTCAACAGACCTCCCTCTCCACTCTAATCCCACCCAACTGTCACTTAGACAGAAGGTGCACCCCCTCAGGGAGACATTGTCCTCATCACCTCTGGCTTTGCCAGGCCTGGTCTGGCATGGAGCAGACCTCTAAGAATGTTTGCCTGGATTCACCACAAGCCAAATCCATTGAAGAGAACCAGGCCAAGAGTGGAGAACAAGACCTTCTGGTAGAAACGGCCTGCCTGTTCCCAGCTGTCAGAGTGCACTCCAGAGCAAGCACACTCGTGCTCTTCTTTGGCCAGAGTCCCCTCACCATTGGCCAGAACTTCCAGTCCCCTGGCCCTGGCTCTCAATGTGCTCTCCAGCCACCCCCTGAAGTTGACCAGCACGGGGTTCACCCCAGAGGAGCCCGAATCATCCAATATCATGAGCCTAAAAGATTCCTCACTTCCCCAGTTCATGTTTTCAACAAATATTGACTGAACCCTGATTTTGAGCCCAGCACTGGGCTTGGCACTGGATACAGGGTGGAGTGCAAACCAGGCATGGTCCCTGGTCTCATGGAGCTTATGCGCCGGTGGGAGAGACCGTTCACCAGTAAGTAAACTCACAAATGGATGTGCAACGGTAAATTCCATATGAGAAAAAAAGAATAGAGGACTTGGAGATAGAGTCAAGCCCAGTAGTCAGGGAAGGACTCTCTGAGGAGGTGACATTTCAGCCAAGGCCTGAGGGTATGAAGAGCTTTCAGCCTGCAAAGGGTGGAGGAAGAGCATCCTTGGCAAAGGGAACAGCAGATGCGAAGTCCTAGAGATGGGAATGAGGCCGGAATAAGGAAGAAACGAAGGAAGGCCAGGGTGGGAGAAGCACAGGCAACAAGCTTTTGAGATTGGCAAGAAAAAGGCTGAAGTGAATTTGGGAGCAGAGAAAAAAGAGCTTGGCTTTTATACTTAGAATAATAGGGAAGTGGAGTAAGGATGTGAAACCAGGGTTGATATGCTATGGTTTGCATGTTGAGAGCTCTCTCTGGCTGTGCTGAGAACTGACTGGCAAAGCAAGAAGGAAGCAGAGTGACCTTTCGGAGGGCAGAGACCAGGGTCGGGGCCGTGGCTCAGAGAGGTGGATGGACTCCAGACACAAGAAGTAGAACTTTGCAGGTTTTCAGGAAAGCGAAAAAAAGAAAAACTTTATTGAATATGTGTGACAACCCCAACAATGGGGTGGGAGTCAGGGGCACCAGAAAGGTTTGGGAATATAAACAAAGATACACGTGCCCTCAGCCACAGAAACCAATACACATAGTCATCGTTTCCCCCACAGTCTCTCAGGGAGAATGAGCCCAAGAGCAACTAAGACGCTGAAGGTTCTGGGTCATTCCTACCTCATTCAACGGTGTCAACTGATTCTTTTGAAACAGGGTATTTGAAACGTGAAAATGTTTCCCACTGTCCTGCCATGAGATGTTGGATTCTTGGGCTAGGAGGTGGTCAAACTGCAGGACTGGAGCACTGACCCAATGCCTGGGGCGCAGTGAATCACCACCTGCAGTGGCCGGGGAGGAGGAGGGTGCCAGGGAAGAGGGGAGGAGGGGGAGGGGGGAGGGGGAGGGGGGAGGGGCCTGCCCCTTGTAAGAAAGGTGAAGTTCGTCTTTGCCTTCCACCACCACCCTCTGTGCCCCCTCTCAACTCCCAGGAACCTACTGACAGCCCTCCCTCTGTCTCTGTGTCCCTCAGCAGCAGCCCTGGCCAGGGACCGGCTCCCTGAAATGACGCCTCTCTCCACGCAGAAAGAGGTGGAAGACAGCAGAATCTGATCCAACCACCTCACACTGAGGCGTAAAAGAATGCCTTTAGTTCTTTATCCCTCCTTGAGGAATTCACCTTCTCAAAAGAGCTTTCTGGGTCATTTAAATGATCTCTGCTCTCCTACCGCCTTGTCTGAAAGGGCTCTTTCTCCCCAGGGCTTTTGCAAACTCTTACTTTTTAAGCCCATGCAGTCTCCTCAAACTCAGCCTCTAGAGAGGGTAGCTCTATCAAAGGGTAAGGGTGGGAGACTCTTCCAGGGGTGACATTAGGAGCATTTGATAACTGTGCAGTCAGCACCAATGATTTGCCAGCAGGAGGGCCCTGAGGCCTTGGGTCAGCCAGGAGTTAACCAGCACGGGGTCCTGGGGAAAAGCCACATGGTGGGGGCACCCAGAGGCAGTTGGGGAAAGCAGATATTTGTCAATAGGCACAGAAGTGTTTCTTCATTTTAACAACCATCTGGCAGCGCTGGGCGGGCTGTGTGTCAGCTCTGGTCCTCCCCATCTTGATCAGTTTCTGCTGTCCCACTGGGAAAGGGCTCTGGGCCATTTGTTCCGTTAGAGGGAAAGTGGCGGGTGGGAACTGGGGAACCCAGTGGCCTTTGGGCAAAGCCAGCCACATGGAATCCCAGGTGAAGAGGATCCCAGGCCCTCGACCCACTGCGTGACCTTGAAGGGCCGAGCTGCCTCTGCCTGTCCTTCCTCTTGCCCCTCCTCACAGCTATTTTTGTCCAGCCTGACAGCCCTTGGCGATCCCAGCCGTCTGGGCTCCGTGAGCCGGATGTAAACCAGGCAGCACAAACGTCTGGTGCTGATTCCCAAGAGGATTCCTCTCTGGGCGCCGTCACATGGGAATGCGGCTTCTGTGCTGTGTATCCGACGGGACCATAGGCCCGGAGGACGGTGACCATGCAGGAGGCAGGGAGCCGGCTTCTCTGCTGCACAAGCCTGGCTCCTGTCTGGGGGCACCATCCGAGGCCTGGGGGGTGGGGACACCCAGTCACGGAGCCCAGAGACCTCCCAGCTGTGTGCAGGGAACTGTGGTCACCTGGAGGGTGGGTGTCGGCAGCCGGGAAGAGCGTAGGCGCTGGCCCTGCTGGGCTCCCAGTCCCCAGTCTTGGCCGTGGTGGACAGCACGTGTTCTGGGGTTCACTGGGGTGGGGGAGGAGATAGGTGGGCTGGAGCAGACAGGGTTCCCAGGAGACCTCTTTGTGGCCCCTGCACGGCTACTATCTCAGGAAGTGAAACAGACACTATGATCTGGCCCAGGGGCCTGGGAAGGCTGAAGCCAGGCAGTCACTGCGCCTGGCTGGGGTCTGATCTCTAGGGAAGCAGCACGCCTTAGGTCACTGGGCCTTTTAAAGCGTTATTCCCAGACCTGAGATTAATGCCCCATGTGTTCTCAGGCAGAAAAGGGGTCTGGGCACAGCTCTTGGGGAACTCTCCTGGGACTCCTCTGTCCAGGGAAGAAATGAGACCCAGACTCTGAGATCAGAACAGCTCCAGGAGAAGCTGGGACAAGCAGTGAGGAGGGGGATGGGCCAAAGGAGGAGGGTTCCTTGGATGGGTGAAGATACCTTCATACATAACCAGTCCAGGAAGCAGAGCAGAAAAGGCAATGCCGTTTTTGGAACTCCTAGAAAAAGAACTCTCCTCCTTCCTGGAGGCAAAGCCAGCTCAGAAAGCCCCAACTTCAGTGATCTCAGAGACCCAGGAGCGGCAAAGCATAGCTCCTGCTGGCCTCCCAGCCAGCCCCGGGGAAGAGGGCCTGGGGGCAGGAACAGCCACATAAGCAGGAGACCCCACCACGCCAGGGGAGACAGGGGAAGGAGACCGAAGGAGTGGTGCCATGTGGCTGCTCCTGGCGGCCCTGCCACTGGGGGCTGCAGGCAGGGGGGCAGCTGGCCTCTCCAGGGGGCGGGCCCTCCGGGTAGAAGATGCCCCTCGGCTGGGCAGCAAATTCCTCCGGGCTGGCAGGATGGTGCCAGCAGCTCTGCGCAAGGGGGCTGCTCGAAGGGCAGGGATGGGGTAAGCCAGAGAGGAGGCATTGGGAAGCATGGGGCCAGGTACTCTTCCTAGGATGGCGAGCTGGTTGCTTGGGGCAGAGAGCCCTGGACAGCTGTGGAAGAAGGACCAGGGCCAGGCAGGGAAGGCCAGGGGGCCGGCAGGCGTGGGTGAAGGCTCCATTTCGGCTGCATAGCTGTTGAGGTGGGAGAGAAGGCGGATCCGCACGGGGTCTGCACGGCTGCTGGGTCCTTCCAGGACCCCCAGGTACCTGATGACCTCAGTGAGGCACTCCCGAAAACCGATGCTCCGGAAGTCGACCGCCAGGGCTCGAGCATCAAAGAATCCTGAAAAGTGAGGCACGATGAGGGCATGCCGGGCAGGGGACAAGCACAGAGCCTGAGAGCAGACTGTCCTGTGTTCTCAACCTGCTTTCCTCACTCACCCCTCTTTGTGACCTTGGGCATGTCACCTCACCTCTCTGAGACCCAGTCTCCCCATCTATAAAGTGGGAGTGGTAAAGAACCCGCCTGCCAAAGGAGGAGACACAGGTTTGATTCCTGGGTCAGGAAGATCCCCTGGAGGAAGCAATGGCAACCCATCCCAGTATTCTTGCCTGAAAAATTCCATGGACAGATGTGCCTGGTGGACTACAATCCATGGGCTTGTAAGAGCTGGATACAAATGAGCACACGCACGCACGCACACACACACCTGCGGTTGAGGAGGTGAGGTCTGAGGACCAAATAAATTCACTAACTGCAGAGCATTATGAAACATATTGTTTTCATCATAACTCATGATTAACTCAAAGAAGAAACTCTGTGGCCAAGATAACTTCATTTAAGCAGATGCTTGACAGGTGTGAAAGGGCTGTGCACACGGAGGTGTGGAACAGCCCTGAGGATGGGGTGGATGCTGGGAGGTGGTGGTAAGAGCCATCAGAACTGGGAGAGTCCTTGAAGAGGGGAGTGGAGAGTAGCAGTGAAGCATGAGGTCTTCAGAGGCCAGCTGCTTGACCATGGACTTAACCAGCACTGTGACTACAGACTGGAGAAGGCAATGGCACCCCACTCCAGTACTCTTGCCTGGAAAATCCCATGGGCAGAGGAGCCTGGTAGGCTGCAGTCCATAGCTAAGAGTTGGACACGACTGAGCGACTTCACTTTCACTTTTCACTTTCATGCATTGGAGAAGGAAATGGCAACCCACTCCAGTGTTCTTGTGTGGAGAATCCCAGGGACGGGGGAGCCTGGTGGGCTGTCGTCTAGGGGTTGCACAGAGTCGGACACGACTGAAGCAACTTAGCAGCAGCAGCAGCAGTGACTACAGACAAGATTCTTAATCTTTCCGTGCCTCAATTTCCTGAGCTGTGAAAGGGGCCTGTAACAGTACTTGCTACATACAGAAGGGAGGAGAAAATGAAATGGCGCACAGAAATACCTAACAAATGAAAAGTGAACTATCATTTATATGACTGCTTGGGCCCCCAGAGGTATTTGAGTTTGTTTCCTAGCACAAAGTGCAGTCTAGAACGCAGGATCCCACTCTGGACCTCAGCTGCTGCCCTCAAGCCAGGGACCCTGTTTTGGGGACCTGATAATCAATTTGGGGTGACCAGGGGGACTGCCAACAAGAGTATTCACATTCTCACTGCCTCTCCACTCCTGCCCCTCTCTCAGTCACCTTCTGGGCAAGGATGGAACAGCCCCAGTGAGGACTGGCCTCATGATCATGGCAACAAATATCAGTTCCCTGGTTCATGGCTGAGGCCCCCACAGAGGGACAGCTTGGCAGGAGACTATGTTTGGAGCCAGGCCTCCCTGGAGGCAACACCTGGCTCTGGTGTCTACTTAGTTGTGCAACTTTGAGCAAATCAAATCACTTCTCTCTGTTCACTGTTCTTTTTTCACTAACATTTGCTGGGTTCTTCCTAAGTACTTAATTTGCACTAGCTAATTTGAACCTCATAAAAGCCTATCATTATTCCCATTTCAGAGATGAGGAAACTGAGGAACAAAGGGCTTAAATCATTCATCTAAGGTCCTAAAACTAGTAAGCAATAAAGTCAGGGTTCAGACCCAAAGCCAGTGCTCTAAGCCACAATTCTCTGTCATTCCATCAGCTCTTAGCCAGAAAACAGTGAGGACACCACCACCCACTCTCGAGATTCTTGTGAGAATCAAATGAGATAACATTAGAGAAAGCATTTGGAAAACTATAAAATGATGCCAAAATATTAGTCACTATTTTTCTTTAAATTGGATAAATATAAATGTAGCTTGAACTATCTCCTCCCTTGGTTGATTAGAGACAGTTTCCACTGTCAGCCAGGCATTCCTTTGATGGAAGTTTTCCAAGTGACTACTTGCAGCAGGGTCATCAGGCATGCTTGCTAAACTGGCAGATTCCTAAACTCCAATCCAGACCTACTGCCTTGGGATCGCTGGGGTGTGACCCACGACTCTGCCTGCCCCCACATGACACTGCTGCACACCAAGGCTTGAGAGGCACCGGGCTGGCTCACTGAAAATGCAACTGTCTCCTGGAAGGGCAGCAAGTTAAGGTTTCAGGGCTTGTCTTCACAGCCAAGGTCTGCGGAGCTTTCACAGTTTCCCAATGATGAAATGATGAAAACACACATAGCAGCTTCAAAATTTCCATTTGCCCGGAAGTCTTTTAAAAACCACAGTTCCATGACTTTTTTGTAGTGGACTAGCTCAAAATAACAAAATGAATTACATTTGCATCTTACTACTGTCCCACAACTGATCTTTAACCGTGAGTGTGACGTGTTCCCCCCAACACCGCCAAGACCACAAGAGTCCAGAAGCCTAGATCAGCGGGTCGGCACACCACTGAACCGCCATGGCTAAAAATCTCCCACTGGGACTGCAGTGAGAATGGGCTCATTCAGGCTGATGCTTAACGAGGCCCCGGCGGAAGGGAGGGACCAGTAGTCTGTTATAGAAGAGTTCCTCCAAGGTTCAAGGTTGGCACGGGTGGAGCTGAAGAAAGGGCAGGACACAGGGAGACAAAGAAAGCAGAGAGGGTGATGCCAAAAGAGAGAGACAAGCCTTGCTTCAGCCCCTCTGTGAACTGTGAGCTCCACGAGGGCAGGGACCGTGTCTGCTTTGCCCACCACTGTTTCCCCAGGGCCCAGCTCCCAAATACTGGCTGCAGGAATGACTCTGGGAGAGTGTAGTGTCAGTACCTGTGCCTCCAGTGGCGTGGAGCATTTTCAGGTGATCTACTGTCATCTGCAGGACCTCAGCTTTCTCCAGCTTGGAGGAGCCCTGTGTGTACAGCAGACAGAAGAGTGATGGTCGTTAGCTGCTCTGTCACTCACCTCCCCCGCACAGGGTAATCAACACTCACTGCCTCAATTTTCTCCTCTTCCTCCAGCTCCACCAATGCCTGAAACTGGGCTTCTGTTTTGGCCAAGCCTTCCAAATCTAATAGAGTCTCTTCGGTTCTCATTTGAGCCTGCTCTACCATCAGTTCCTACACACCCTCCTCCCCTGTCTTCTTGCTCTAACTGACCCTTAAAACGGTGGTGTTTCCAGTGAGTGATGGCTCGCTTTTCTTGCTCTGTGCACTCTCCTCAGAGGGTCCCCTCTACTTCCGTGGCTTCAGGCACCATCACCAGAATGTCACTCCTGCCTACCCACCTGCCTCCTAGATCAGCTTTACCAGACATCCAACTTCACACTCACTACACACACCCCCAAGATCTGGCTCATCGTCTTACCCCAAAGCACCTGCTCATCCTTCACTCTCTCGGGAAATGTTTCCGGAGACTCCAGCATCACCTGGTCTCCCAGGTGAAACCTAAGGTCTGGACTCTCCTTGCGAGTCCCTTGACGGTAGGTACTAAGTCTAGTTCATGGCTGGGCTTGTGAAGGTTTTAGTAAAGGTCGGTGGAACGACTGACTTGTTTTCTCCAGCAAAAGGAAGTCACAGGGCCTATGATGGTGCCATGGTGCACACAGTGGGAGTCTTTAAGGTTGTCTGATTGATTCAACTGTCTGACTCCCTACTGGAGTCCCTCCATCCCAGCATGTTCAGTGACAGAGCCTTACTCCCCAAGCAGCCTGTTCTACTTTCACATAGCTCTGGAAATGTCAGTAGTGCCGAGGGACAGGGCACTTCAGGATCACACAGTCTGTGTTCCAGTCCCACTCTGCTATGCGCTAGCTGTGTGATCTGGAGTATGGAGTAGGTTACTTCACTGCTCTGTGTTTGTTTCCTCACCTGTGCAATGGGCATCGTAGTCCCAGTCCTTCGGGATCGTTCTGAGGATTGAATTCAACCCGATGATGGACATAAAGCCACAGCCCCTAAGACACCTCAGTCAATTTGAATTTCCATCACCCTTATTCCTGGCCATCAACAGGCACTTCAGGCAGCTGCCACCAATCAATAAGAGATACCACGAGAAGTGAATCCTATCTGCAACCCACGCTGTACTTCCTCGAGCACATTCAGCAGTGTCACATACCTGCTTCTCAAAGGCAGTGGGGACCAAGCGCCGCAGTTCAGAAAGGCTGCTGTTGATGCGGTCCCGGCGCCGTTTCTCTATGATCTAAAAAGCAATGAGGAAAAAAACAAAAACCAAGTAGGTACTTCATCACAGTTTCCAACATGTTTTGATGGGCACTGACTCATATCTTCCTTCACAATATTCCTGTGAGGGTGATAAATCCATTCTTACATTACAGAGGAGGAAAATAAGGCTCAGAGAGGGGCAGCAATTTGCTTAAAGTCACACAGCAAGGAAGTTCAAGGTGCGAACAGAACTCAGATTTCTTGTCTTGATCTGAAGAGTGGTATTCAACACACTTAACCATTGATACAACAGGGCACCAATCAATTAGAATACAAACACCAGCCACAGCCCCAGAGCAGACCCTGGAGACCTCTGCTGGGCCAGGGAGACCCCCTTCAGTTGCTGGGTCATGAAGTCAAGGAGTCCTAGGTATTGCTCTTTCCAGCTGGGAAGGCCTTTCATTCCCAAAAGCTCATTCTCAGCTCATGATACTGGTAGCGGAATGCTTATCTCAGGATAGAAATGATGATGCCCATTTTACTGACAAAGAGAATGAGGCTGGATGGAGGAAGTTTTTTCGTTAGTGAGTGGTGGGGCTGGTCTCTGCCGGATTCTGGGTCTCTGAACTTCCAGGGCAGAAGCATGGCTACATCCTTCTTCTATCCCCCTAACTCACCCCTCAGCACACTGGGAGGGAGTGAAAGTTCCAGGCTCAGAGAGAAGTGGGAAAGACTGGGATAAATAATAATAGCTAGTTGCCTGTCACCTTTTGTTCTGAGCACATCACATTAATTCACTTCAAAACAGCCCTTTGAGGAAGGTACCATCCTGATTTCAGTTACACAGATGAGAAAACGAGGCACAGAGAGGTTAAGCAGCTTGCTCAAGGTCACTCAGCTAGCTCCTGGCAGAACTGGGACTTGAACCCAGGCAGCATCGCTTCCCCACCCCCCCCCAGCGCCCCGCCCCACACACCCCCGTGGTGTTTCTGACCAGGGTGCTCTGGGCCAGGCCCCTGGGAACTCAGGGCAAACCTCTGTTCTGCAAATCTGCTGAGAAAGACACTCACCCCTCTGCGTTTCTTCCTGGCTTGCATTTGTGAAGGGCTGGGGGTGGACAGCGGCCGGGCCATCTGGCTGGAGAGGAATAGAAAGGCTGATTTTTGAGAGGACCATCTCCCTGGCCTGGGCTGACCTCGGAGCCGGCTGTGGGCGGGCACAGACCCCTCCCAGCACCAGAGGTCCCCCAGGCGCTGGGGGGAGGAGGCACAGGGCAGGCGTGGGTGGGGACGCTTTCTCTCCCCTTCTCCCCGGGGGCTCTTTTCTCCTTGGGCCAAGTCCTCCCCTGCACCGAGTTTCCTGCCCCAGAGTGGCCGGCGGCTGGGGCCATGGGATGGGGGGGCTTGACTCTCGCCCGGACCTAACCCGCTGGGCCTCGGCCCCTGCCCCTCGCCCTCGGGAGAACCGCACCCGGCCAACCGGCTCCTGCAACCCGATCCCCCCGGGCGGGGCGGGTGAGGGCACGGGCGGCGGCGGCGGCGGCGGGGCCGGGCCGGCGGGTTGGGTTTCAGAGGGAGCCGCTGGGAAGGAGCGTGGAAAGAACAGATGCCGCCGCTTCCCACGGGCCGGGCGCGCCGGCCGCCCGCCCTCCGCCCGCCTGCAGCTGCCGCCTCCTCCCACGCTGCGCGGCCAGGCCGAGGGGGAGGCAGCATCTGGGTCACAGGCCCCTCTCGGACTCTGGGGACGCGGCCTCGGCCTCCCCAGAAAACCTTAGCCTCGCATCACCTCGGGCCCGGCTGAAGGACGGATGTTCGCTGGCACCCCAGGAGTTCCCATCACGTGGAGGAGGCTCAGTCCTCTGGGGTTTTTCGTGCCTGTCTGACTGATAGTCTCATCAGCCCAGCTGCTTGCCCTTCTTAAGGGACTCCTGCTTCAGCGGCTCTCCTGGAGTGAAGGGGATTTGCTGGGCTGCACTTAGGATCATTCATTTGGTCAACATGCCAGGGGCCCCACTCAGACCTAGGATTGGACTGGACGCCCTCGGCCAGGTCCCAGACCCCCAGAGCCCAGCTCCCATTGAAGATATCACAGCCACAAATAACTGCAGACAAGGGGACCCCCCTGCTATTTCAGACACACATCTGAACAGGAACCCAAGAGCTCCTCTCCACTTAAAACCTCCCCGCACCCCCCACCTCCTCCCGGGGTTCTCATCTCAGCAAAGGCACCCATCTCCCATTTCTGCAAGGTGGGCACTCAACCACCATCTTTGATTCCTTCTCTGTCCTCACCTATCCCATCAAAACCTGCCCATTCATGTCTAAAATATGTTTCACACCTGTCCCCCTTATCTCCACTGCCAATCTTAGGACCAAGGCTCCATCACCTTTCTAGTCTGCAGAAGTTTATTGTATCCCACTGCAGAAGTTTATTGTATCCCACTACCCACAACAAGCAGGCAGAGTGATCATCTAAATGCAAATGGTGGGACCTCCTTGGTGGTCCAGTGGTTAGGACTGTGCTTTCTCATGTAGGGGATGCAGGTTTGACCCCTGGTCGGGGAAGCTAAGATCCCACATGACTCGTGGCCAAAAAACCAAAACATAAAACAGAAGGAATTACATATACATTACTGTATGTAAAACAGATACCTAATGGGAAGTTGCTGTATACCACAGGGAACTCAACCTGTGACCACCTAGAGGGGTAGGATGGGGTAGGGGTGGGGTGGGGTTAGGTTCAAGAGGGAGGGGAAATATGTATACTTAATGGCTGATTAGCGCTGTTGTATGGCAGAAAATTGTAAAGCATCTATCCTCCAAATAAATTAACAACAAAAAAACCCAGAAACAATATTGTAACAAATTCAATAAAGAAGTTAAAAAAAAAAAGTCTTTAGTATTTCCCTGATGATTCAGTGGTTAAGAATCCACCTGCCAATGCAGAGGTCACAGGTTCGATCCCTGCTCTGAGAAGATTCCGCTGTACCACAACTACTGAGCCCGAGCTCTAGAGCCCATGCTCTGTAACAACAGAGGTTATTGTGGTTGAGTTGTGCTCAGTCGTGTCTGACTCTTTGCGACCCTATGGACTGTAGTCCACCAGGCTCCTCTGTCCCTGAAATTTTCCAGGCAAGAACGCTAGGATGGGTTGCTGTTTCCTGTTCAAGGGGTCTTCCTGACACAGGGATCGAACCCACATCGCTTGCATCTCCTGCTTTGGCAGGCAGATTCTTTACCACCGTGCCACCTGGGAAGCCAGTAACAAGAGACGCCGCCACAATAAGAAACCCGAGTCCTGCAACCAGAGAGTGGCCCCCGCTCACTGCAACGAGAGAGAGCCCGTGTGCAGCTTCGAAGGCAGCGCACAGGCAAAAATAAATGATTTTTTAAATCTTAAAATAAAGAAAAAAATCAGATCATGTCACTCTCTTAAACTCAGGGACTTCCCAAAGATCAAGGCCGCCATCTTTCAGGTGGCCCAGCTGGCCCCGGTTGCCTCCTAGACGCAACTCGGTTTCGCTCTGTGTGCTCCAGCTTGTGAATACACTAATCCTTCCTGTGGCGTCACATACTGCTTCCCTGGTCCACATCCTCTCCTCACCCCAACCCCAGCCCCTTCGCCGAGTAACTTCTACCACCTTTCAGATCTCAACTCAAATGCCAACTTCCTGGGGCAGTCTTTTCAGACATCACCCCCCCATGATACTTGATTGTCTATCTCTCCACGAAGTCCTTAAGTTCCACGAAGCCATGAACCATGTCTGTCTCATTCACAGTTGTACCCGGTACTCAGCAAAGCCTGGAACATGACAGAGCTCACGGTTGAGCTCCGCCTCCTGCCCTTGCCTTTGGCATCACTGAAGGACACAGAGGTGATACCAGAAAATCAACGTCTTAGGTCTTCATGAAATGGCATATGTGGCTCGCCCGGAGGGTTCCAGCCCACTTGACAAGCCTCCTGGCATTACAGGTTGGATCATTTTCATCACTGCTCAAAGAGAGAAGGTTGCAGGGGAGACCAGATCAACATTTGCCAAACTACAGCTATGGCCCTGGCTTTGTCCAGCTACATCTGGAAAAGGCTATTTCCATCCAAACATCTGGACAAGAAAGTAAGGCTGGTGAAAACTCCTGGGAGGCATGGCTCAGCAAGCTACACCCAGGGCTCAAGGGGCCAGATCCTGAGATCTGTAGGGTGGCTTGTTTACAAAGTTTCCCTCCAGACAAGCCACAAGAGCCAAGGTCTACTAAGAAACATGGCCTTTGTCCCTCCAGGGTGGGTAAGATGTCTCCAGGGGTATGGGGTTAGCACTGTGCCGTCACTGCCTCTCAGCCTGATCCCTCCTCAGGGACCATCTGTTGGAGGCTGACACTCCCCCCTTTCAGGGGAGCTCAGCCATCCCTTTTCCCACCCTCCTGATTCTCTGCAGTGTTATCCCTCTCCCTCCACTCTTGTATCCCACAGGCATGCCTCACATCACAGCTTTCCAGGCATCACCACAGGTATTAATACTTCTCTCCTCTGAGGGAGAGCCCCATTTCACAGATGACAACGCTGAGCATGGGGAGCTACTGCAGCTTGCCCAGCCTATGCAGCTGCTGAGGAGCAAAGCCCACATGGGAATCCATGTCTTCTGGCTCCAAATTCAGCATTGTTTTCCCTCCTAATTCCTACTTCCTGTCTGTCTGAATAGCCCTCCAGTCCCCTTAGCCATACAGCTCCCAAGAGCCCAGCCAGAGCGAGCTCTTTTCCAGGCTGTGATCTGGCCCTGACACTGGGAGAGGGTGTTAGAGCTTCTTGACTGAGAGCCTGGAAATAAGGCAGATTTTCAGGGACCCAGAGAAAATATACTGAGTCCCAAGATCGGTTTCACGGGCATCAAGGAATCCCTAGCCAGAATTCCGGGGTGGTCTCTTGAGGGAAAGGCAGCTTTCCAGGTGGTCATGACCACCCTCAGTGGTAAGCCTCAGTTCCTTTTAGGGAAATACCCTGAGGAGCCTTTGCAGGTGACCCAGTTCATTTTTCATCAACCAGAGGCAGACTCACAATGTCTTCAGTGAAAGGCTTTCAGAAAGCATTCAGCCCACTTGTAAAATGTGGAAACTCAGAGAGGGGAAGGGATCTGCTCCAGGTCACACAGCAAATTAAACGAAATTCCAGAGCTGAAGCCAAGTCTACTGGTTTTTCATCCACTGCTCCCCATGCAGTCATCATCCCACCGTGTATACTTCATAGCCAGTGCTTTCTGTTCTAGACAGCACTTCCACGTTTGCTTGTTTCATTCATCATACAATAGCTCTGTGAGTTAAGTATTGGGGCCATTTCATGCTAAGGAAAAATAATCATTTGATAGCTGGAGGGGCAGACACAAAGTCCAGTCTACAGACATCCAGGCTTTTCATTAGACCATGCTGTCTCATGAACATGGCACCCTCCAACTAAACAGTGACCCCTTAGAGAGCAGTTTTTAAAAAATTAATTAATTAGGCTGCATTGGCTCTTCATTGAATCACAGGGGATCTTTCCTTGAGGTGCACGGACTCTCTAGTTGTGGCATGTGGGCTCAGTAGTTGTGGCCCATGGCTCCACTGCATGTGGGATCTTAGGTCCCTGCCCATGGATCAAACTCGTGTCTCGGCCATTGCAAGGGGGATTCTTAACCACTGGACCATCAGGGAAGTCCCTAAAGAGTAGTTTTATTTGGAAGTTGCCTTGTGTCAAAGCAAGAAGTTGTATGCCTTAAGTCCATTACCCTATCAAACCCTCATCCTGTGAGGTAAGGTATTAGCATCCCCATAATGTAAGGGAGAAAAGTGGGATTCAGAAAGGGGTAGTCACTTGCCTAAGTTAATGGTGGTGAGAGTCACACACAAGTCTGTCTGACTTCAAAGGCCACCATGTGCCTCAAATCATATAGAAACAACCCACAGACCCTGAACCAGTGCCTGACGTGTGGCATGGTGCTCATTAAATTTTTGCAGAGGCGAAGGGGAGAGGTATATTCTCAGTTTGGACCCATGTGTGTCAGGGGGCTGGGTTCAGATAGGAGCTCTGAGGGTGATTCTCACATGTGGGGCAGGACACGGCCACCAAATAGATGCCCTCAGTGACAATGGAACACACCCTGCTCTTTACTCTGTGTGGGGAGGGGTCTGAGCCCTGCCTCTGACCCTGGGCAGAGGCTGGCTGCTTCAGTCCCCTGGCCCTCGACACTGTTTATCTGGCTTTCTTTGTTCATGAAGCTCTTCTTCTCGGAGAGTTCCCTGAGGGCAGAGGCTGAGCAGGATACATCTGGCCCCCCCCAACACCCAGCCCAGGGTCTGGGCCACAGCAGGCATCGTTCAGCGCTCCCTGAATCGAAGCATTGATGTCTGCTGGGGGGAGGGCCTTTTGGTGAGTGCTACAAAGAGGGGTCTATAAGTCTGCCTCTGCCAGATGTCCAACTGCTTTCTCTCCTCTGAGGGGGTCTGCTCGCCAGAGAATCTAGACAGTCTCAAAAAATGGGCTCTGGTTGAAAGGACAAAATGTTCTATAGGAAAAAAAAAACAACGTACCGATCCTTTATGCCATAGTCCAAATGCCACTGCCTTCAGGAAGCCCTCCTTGCACATTTGGTTGTGAGTGACCTCTCCCTGTTCAGGTGCCCTCACAGCTCACAGTCTGTCTCTCCTTCCATCTTCCATCCTGCCCATGGACTTTGTGTGACCTGTCAGGTCACTGACCAGGCTGCAAATTCTTGGGAGGACAGAAGCCAACTCCCATTGGCCTAGCTCTCTGACACCAATTTCACGCCTCTGATTCATGAAGACCCAATGACACTGAGCTTGAGACACCTCCCCCAACCCCCCCATCCCACCCCCCCACCACATGGCGTTGGGCCCTTCCCCTGCTCCCAGCAGGCACAGACTCCGAGAACTGATTCTTTAAATAGCAGTTTCTGCTAAACAATTTTTAAAGGCTAGTAAGTTGCATAGGGAATTGTATTATATACCCCCAAACCTCATGGACAGGAAATTACCTCTTATTATAAGCTAGAAATAATTGGAAGGTGGTGGCCCTTTATTGGACTTGTGATTGAAAAGGATATCCTGGTCTCAGAAAACTGGAGATCACTGAAATTATGACATACTCTCAGAAACATCCCTAAGAATGAACGGAATCCCTTTTGCAAATCTAGTCTAGGGATTCAGGTTTAGATGAGCCAGGAGGGACCAGACAGGCCTCCCTTTTCTACTCCCTGTTCTTTATTTCCTGATGAGGAAACAGGCTCACAGAGGGAAAGCAACGGCCCAAGGTCAAACGGTGAGTTGGTGGCAGATCTGAGGCCAGAACCCAGGCCTGCAGGCTCCCAGTCAGTCCTCGCTGCATTTTCAAGTTCTGGGTATCACATATTGAGTGCCTGAGACTAATAAGTATTTGCTACGTGCTGGGCTCTATGTGAAGCCTTTGACATAGGTTATCTCATCTGATTTTCCTAATAATCCTATGAGGTCAGTGCTATTATTTATACTCATTTTACTGATGAAGAAACTGAAACTTAGCTCGTTCACAGAACTGGGACGTAGCAGAGCTTTTACAAGTCTAGTTTGTTCTACAGGTTTGACACCAGGTCTGAAAATGTACCAAGAGTTGAAAGACATTGGCAAGAGACTGATGTGGTAGAAAGGGCAGTGGAATCAACTGGAGTCGAGGCCCTTGCATTGACTATGGGCAAGTCACCGATTATTTTTTTCAATATTAAAACCTTAATTGCAAAGTCCAGTTTGCTTAAGGGGGATTTTCCTCCCCTGGAAATTTTTCTCTGTGTGTGTAGTATATGGAAAGAGTACCCAAGCTAGAGCGGAATGAAGAAGGTGATTACTCTTCATAGCCACTGCATTCTGGACCAGGGGTGTGATACCAACAGCCCGGGAGGGTTCCTAAGATCTTCAGGGAAAGTCCTTGCCAGTAGCCTCACCCGGGCACTAAGAAAGACATCGCCAACCGGACCTCAGACCCCGAGCTGAACTCTCCCTCCACGAAGCAGCCCCAGCCCGAAACGAAGGACAGCGCGCGGGATCCCGGACACTCGTGCGCGTAACAGCGGCGCCACACCTGCGTCGCCCCAGAAGTCGCCCAGCGCTCGCCAGCCCGTCGGGCGGCTCCCCAGCCGGCTCGCCCGCGCGCGCTCCGCACCCCCGGCCCCCTACCTCAGCTCGCCTTCGCGGCCCACGTCGATGGGTCCGTCGGACTCGCTGTCGGAGCCGCTCGGCTCCCGCGGCCGCTTCATCACGAACGCGGGCTACGCGGGTCTCCGCCGGGCGGCGCGGGCGGCGAGCCGGGAAGTCGGGCCCCGCCCCGGCCCCGCCCCGGGGCGCCGCCGCCGCCCTTTCCCAGGGCCCTTTCCTGCGCCGCAGCCCCGGGCGCCCCCTCGCCCCCGCCGTGACGCGCTGGCCGAGCCGTGGGAAGGCCCCGGGCGGTCGCCGCCCCCGCCGACGGCTGGGAGGTCCGGCTCCGCTCCGCCGCCTCGGCCGCCGCGAGCTGGGTGGCCTTGGGCAGGTGCCCTGGGAGGCCCCCGGGGAGTCCAGGGGGTCCCCGTCTGGCCCTGGTTCGCCGCCGGGCGCTGCCGACTCCGCGATGCCCCAGACTGCCGAGGTCTAGTAGTGCTGGGGTCCTGGGGAGGCTGGTGGGGATGGCGGTGGCCTGATCCTCGACCAGAATCCTGCAGCAGCTTCTCCCGAACGGGTCCAGAACAAATGTAATGTGGGGGTGGGGGGCGGCTGTCATCCCAAAAGGGATGGCCGAAGTTGAGGCTGCACCACCTGAGCAGGACCGGCTCTGGCCAAGGTGCCTGAGGACCCGTCTTGGTGGTGGGGGTGCTGGGTGTCCCTGGGAATCAGTTCACTAGAGGCCAAGTTGTCCTAGAAGGCCAAGAAGTCTCGGAGAAGGCCCATTCCTGAAGCGATTCCTCAAAAGGGCGTGGGTGGCAGTCTCCAGCCTCCCTTCCTGGGACTCCCCTACAACAGACCAAACTGTTCACTGGGCAGGGGCTCCTACTGCTCTGCCCCGCTGAAGGGAGGCTCAAGGAAGAGTCTCAGAGATTCATCTGCCATCCACATGGACCAGAGGATTGACCCCTCAAGGCTCAGAAGGAAACAGAATGGGGGCATCCTGGAAGGTGGACTTCATGAGCAGGGAGGAGGAGGAGATGGGAAGGCCATCTCCATGTGGTAGGTCAGACACCAGCGAAGTCTTTCCCTTTGACTCACCCACTGGGACACAGAGAAAGCCACTCCCATCCCCGCCTCACTTGGGAGAGTAGGGTTGATCATCTGAGAATAACTGCACTTTCACTCCCACAGCAAGACCTGCTTGGGGCCACTTGATTCTGGTGGGGGGACGAAACAATCCCATGCCCCCTTCCACACATGACCATAGACATTATCTCGTGGCCAGGTACACAGACACGGGCTTCCCTGATGGCTCAGTGGATAAAGAATCCACCCGCAGTGCAGGAGACACAGGAGACGTGGGTTGGATCCCTGGGTCAGGAAGATCCCCTGGAGGAGGAAAGGGCAACCCACTCCAGTGTCCTTGCCTGAAAAACCCCGTGGCCAGAGTAGCCTGGTGGGCTGCAGTCCAAAGGGTTGCAAAGAGTTGCACGTGACTGAGCGACTAAGCAGAAGCACTCAGACCCAAACATGCAGACACACGGGTAACACAGCTGGCGTACAGAGTCAGAACTGACAGCCTGGGCTTCCTCGGGAGACCCTGGTGGTCACACCAGCCACACCTGTGGACTCTCTTCTTCCAGATGTCCTCGGCACTCACATAACTTCCATGGGCACCCACTAGTGGAATGGAAACTTCAACCAAAAGAGGTTTGCAGCCATAACATGTTGAGATTTTATAATCTTTTAAACATATTGGATTAAATAAAACATTAAAAATTAACTTGTCTTTTGGTATTTTTTTTTTAATGTGGCTGCTGGAAAAATTTTAATTGTATATGCTGCTCCCCATTCCATTTCCGTTGGACAGTGCTAATCTAGTGCAGGTTTTCTTTCTTTTTAAAAAATATTTATTCTTTTGGCTGCACTGGGTCTCATCTGTGGCACTCAGGATCTTCTGTCTTCATGCAGAATGCAGGATCTTTAGTAGAGGCATGGAAACTCTTAGTTAAGGCATATGGGAATCTAGTTCCCTGACCAGGGATTGAACCCAGTCCCCCTGCATTGGGAGTGCAGAGTCTTAGCCATTGGGCCACCAAGGAAGTCCCTAGGACAGGGTTTCTTGACCTCAGTCCCACTTGACATTTTGGGCTGGAAAATTCTTTGTTGCCTGGGGCTGTTGCGCGCACTTTAGAATGTTTAGTAGAATCCCTGGTCTCTACTCGCTCTATACCAGCAGTACCTGCCCAGGTCATAACAATTAAAAATGTCTCTGCTAGATAATACCAAATGCCTGCTGGGTGAGAAATCCTCCACCCCACCCCACCCCCCCACCCATTCAAAACCACTGGTCTAGAGAAACCCCAAGATTTAGAGGCTGAGTAGAAGAAAAAGAGCTGCCAGGGAAGGCTGAGAAGAAACAGCCGGGAGGTGGAGGAGAGCCAAGGGTGGGGGTTACAGGAGCCAGAGAGTGTTTCAAGGACTCGGTCATGATCATTTAAAACATCAGTCAGATCACATCACTTCCTGCTCAAAACCATCCATAAGCTTCCCATGACATTCAGAATAAAATGCCAACTGCTTACCGTGGCCTATACACAGGGTGACGCGAGACTGGGGCACCTCTGAGAGGAAAGAAAGCAACCCTAATAACTCTGCCAGGACCACCAGGGCGTTACTGGGTGTGAGGCCATCCCAAGCCCTGGGTCCTGCCCCTTTCCTGTTCACCCAGGCACTAGAGCCTTTGTGCCTTTCCGCTGACATTTCCTGCCTGTGCTTGCTGCAGGACTTCAAATTGGTTGTTCCGTCTTCCCAGAATCCTCTCCCCCCGATTGTCTCGGACTCCTCATCTCACTTTATTCGGGTCTTTGTTCGAGTGTTAAATCCTTAGAGAAGACTTTCCTGACCGCCTGGCTAAAACGGCCGCACATCCTCAGATCACTTTGTGCCCCCTGCCTCACACCATTTTACTTTACAACATCTATTAAGCTCATTGTTGTTGTTTTGTCATTTGTTGTGTCCGTCTGTTTGTGATCTCATGGACTGTAGCCCGCCAGGCTTCTTTGTCCATGAAATTGCCCGGGCAAGAATACTGGAGTGAGTTGCCATTTCCTTCTCCAGGGGATTTTCCTGACCCAGGAATCAAATCCGCCATCTCCTACATTGGCAGGTGGATTCTTTACCACTGATAGGTTGAGATATTTATTTATCATCTGTGTCCTTCACCACAAGATAAACTCATTGAGGGTTGACACTTGTCTCTCCTGTTCCCTGCTGATTCTCCAGCACCTAGTACAGTGCCAGGCATTAGGTAGATATGCAATAAATATTTGAGGGCAGAATAAACTCATTTGAGATGCTTGACTACAATGGGAATGTAAGCTAGGATAATAACTGGAGGCAGACATGGAATCTGGGTTTGTTTATTTTTGCTTTTGTTTTAAGATGGAAGTGAGTAGGGCATGGATTGAGCAGCAGGAATCCATCCCTCTGTGGGATTCTATGAGGACGCTTCCACCTTGACTGTGAAGTTCTTGGGGGTAGAAATCAGTTGTGTTGTTCATTATCATGTCCCTTCAGTTCAGTTCAGTTCAGTCGCTCAGTCGTGTCTGACTCTCCGCGACCCCATGAATCACAGCACACCAGGCCTCCCTGTCCATCACCAACTCCCGGAGTTCACTCAAACTCATGTCCACAGAGTCGGTGATGCCATCCAGCCATCTCATTCTCTGTCGTCCCCTTCTCCTCCCGCCCCCAACCTTTCACAGCATCAGAGTCTTTTCCAGTGAGTCAACTTTTCTCATGAGGTGGTCAAAGTATTGCAGTTTCAGCTTTAGCATCAGTCCTTCCAATGAACATCCAGGATTGATCTCCTTTAGAATGGACTGGTTGGATCTCCTTGCAGTACAAGGGACTCTCAAGAGTCTTCTCCAACACCACAGTTCAAAAGCATCAATTCTTCGGCGATCAGCTTTCTTCACAGTCCAACTCTCATATCCATACATGACCATGGGAAAAACCATAGCTTTGACTAGACGGACCTTTGTTGGCAAAGTAATGTCTCTGCTTTTTAATATGCTATCTAGGTTGGTCATAACTTTCCTTCCAAGGAGTAAGCGTCTTTTAATTTCATGGCTGCAATCAGCATCTGCAGTGATTTTGGAGCCCCCCAAAAATAAAGTCTGACACTGTTTCCACTGTTTTTCCATCTATTTCCAATGAAGTGATGCCATGATCTTTGTTTTCTGAATGTTGAGCTTCAAGCCAACCTTTTCACTCTCCTCTTTCACTTTCTGACTAGTAAAGTGTCTAGTGCATAGTAAGCATTTAAAATTGTTGTGAGGGACTTCCCCGGTGGTCTGATAGCTAAGACTCTGCACTCCCAATGCAAGGGGCCCGTGTTTGATCCCTGGTGCTAGTGATAAAGAACCTGCCTGCCAATGCAGGAGACACAAGAGATGGGGGTTGGATCCCTGGATCGGGAAGATCCCCTGGAGGAGGGCGCCGCAACCCACTCCAGTATTCTTGCCTGGGGAATCCTGTGGACAGAGGAGCCTGGCGGGCTACAGTCCACAGGGTCGCAAAGAGTCAGACATGACTGAATCGACTTAGCGCAGCACATCTCAGGGAACTAAATCCCACATGCTGCAACTGAGAGTTTGAATGAAGCAACTAAAAAAAAAAAAAGATCCTGCAGGCCACAGTGAAGATCTTGCATGCTACAGCTGAGCTCTGATGCAGCCAAATAAAGCTCTGATGTAGTCAAATAAATAAATATTAAAAATAAACTTGTAAAATAAATAAATGATTATAATACCAACGCCAAAATAAATTTTTATTGTGCTTTTACTGCATCATATCAAGCACTGTACTATTTGACATGTATTAACTCGTTTCAACCTCACATGTGTGCTTAGTCGCTCAGTTGTGTCCAACTCTTTGCAACCCTCTGGACCCACCAAGCTCCTCTGTCCACGGGAGTTTTCAGGCAAGAATACTGGAGTGGGATGCCATTTCCTCCTCCAGGGGATCTTCCTGACCCAGGGATCGAACCCACCTCTCCTATGTCTCCTGCACTGCAGGCAGATTCTTTACCTACTGAGCCCAGGGAAGCCCGTTTAAACTTCACAACAACCCTATAATAGAAGCTACTATTTTTACTCTATTTTAATCCCATTGTACTGAGACATAGGGAAGCTGAGTAACTAATCCAAGATCACACAGCTAGTAAACGGTAGAGTTGGGACTCCACCCAGGTAGGCTGGCACCAGATTCATGCCCTGGAGTGTGGTAGACCAATCAGAAGCAGTCCAGGCAATAGGTTCTGGTTTATAAGGGAAAAAAGATGAAACAAATCCGCATGACGCTGGGCTCCTGTCTGGATGACTGAGTGGGTGAAGGTGACAGGCACCAAAGAGGAACACACGAGAAGGTAAATTCACTGTGACCATACTGCTTGTGTGACCCATGGAGAACACCCAGGAGGAGAACTCGGGGAGATGTCTGGGTTGGAACAGAGATTTGGGGACTCTCAGCTGAAGCTCCAGGGTACATGGGGTGTCTCAAAGAGCTAGTGCAGAGCAAGGAGGAGAACTTAACCTAGATCCCTGTGAACTGTAGCCAGAGAAACTCTGGGGGTGGAGGAGGAAAATTGAACAAAAATAGAGCACCTGCGGCCGAGATTAGAGAGCTTTGGGAACCAGTCCAGGGGTTCTAAGAGGAAGATGTGTGTAAACATGAAATGATACTTTCTCAATCCCTGAGCCCACATTAGGTCAGCCCCCTTCTTGGTAGTCAAATAACTAGACAGACACTTGGTGCCAATGGTTAGACTGCATGTGGGCCATATGTTGGAACGGGGTTCCAGAGCCCTTTGCTGGGCCAGACACTGAGCACCTAACTGCAGAGTGACAGAGATATTGGGAGTCCTGGAGGAGAGGGTGGTTGTCATAGAGATGCTCTGGACAGCCATTGTGTGGGGGTGCTGAGTTGCTTCAGTCGTGTCTGACTCTTTGCAACCCTATGGACTGTAGCCAGGCTCTTCTGTCTATGGGATTCTCCAGGCAACAGTCCTGGAATGGGTTGCCATGCTCTCCTCCAGGAGATCTTCCCGACCCAGGGATCAAACCCGCGTCTCCTGCATTGTCAGGTGTTTCCTTACCACTAGCGCCACCTGGGAAGCCCCTGGGCAGCCATTGGTAGTTATTAATCATGTGATAACTTATATCTGTCTCTGGGACATAGAGGCAAAAACCAAACTGTTTACTCCTCATCCTGTCCTAACAAAGCAGTGTTTGGCACGTAATAAGTGTTTGGTAAATATTAGTGAGTGACAAGTGATGGGGAGGGAGCTGGGGGCTCCTGAAGGCCTCTACCTTCTCTGTGGAGGAGGCAGAACACGGTCTCCAGGAAAACAGCAGTTACAACAGACGCAGTCCCGGTCCAGGGTCTGGGAGGACTGGCTGGAGCACCTGGGTGCCACTCAGCCCTCTCTCTGCAGGCCCTTGCCCCTCTCCATGTGTCCGTGGACACTGAGACCCAAAGAGGGACAGAACATCCCCAGTGGCCACACAGTGAGGCAAGAGGTGAGCTGAGATAAGAAAGGATTTCCCATGCCTTGGTTTTCTCATCTGTAAAATGGGATGATAGCAAAGCTACTCACTCCATAGTCTTGTTGTAAGAATGAGATGAAGTGAGATGTATAGCACCGTGCCTGGTGTTTGGAAGGAGTACTTGGTAATGTTAGCATTTGGGCTCAGCCTCTGTCTCCATGTATTTTCTCTCTAGGTGATTCATCTCCTCCCAAGCCAATCATTCCCTGATTCTTTTTCTGTTTGGCTGCATCTGGTATTACTGGCGGCATGCTGGATCCTTTAGTTCCAGCATGTGGGATCTAGTTCCCTCACCAGGAATCAAACCCTGGCCCCCTGCATTGGGAGCTTGGAGTCTTAGCCACTGGACCACCAGGGAAGTCCCGGTTCCCTAATTTTTAATCTCTAATGCAGACCTTTTTTCTGAGCCCACACCTATGTATCCAACTGCACAATCTTTCTCCTTACACTCGAGTTGGTCCACCTGTGTGCCAACACCTAGAACACCTAGAACCTAGCCTACCCTGGAACTTCCCCAGGCTCTCTTTGCCAAGGTCCACACTGCCAAGGCCTCCTGCCCAGATGTCAAGCATTCCCCATCACTGCTTTTCTACTCGGTATTCCATCCTGAGAACAAACTGAGCCTCCTTGCCTCACCGCCTCCCTGACTCCTGCTCCTCCCAGGCCCTTCCTGTCCTCCCTTTGCCCTCCTCCCCTGCTCCCCTGGGGCCCATCAGTGCTCGCTCCCCACCTCCCCAGCTGCCGCCACAGCTGGTCACTGATGGAACGTGCAGCTGCTGGGAGCCACATGTGCGGAACAGGCGGTGCACAGCCACCCCCAGGGCCGGCAGGGTGGGGGCTGGGGCCATCTGTCTATGTCTGTTTGTCTGCCTACAACACACACACCCCCAGCTCCCTGTCCAGGGGAGTGATGGACAGTATTGCTTTGGTTCCCTTCCCAATCCCTGGGCTGCAGAATTCATAGGGGTGTTTTTCCATCCCTAGCAGGCTCAGCTCTGGACCCCTGAGAGCAACTAGCCTAGCCCACTGTCTTGACACCCACACACTGCCACGCCTGTGTGCAGGCAGCACAAAGCTCCACATAGGCCACCCGAGGCCAGGTGATCAGGGCTTTCCTAGATTTCTCAAGCCCTGGGGGTTGGCCTGTAACAGAGGAAGCCCCGGACGCATCCCAGAGCCCCTTAGGCAGCATCCAGACGCTCTGCTGCTGGGGCGGCGCCAGCAGCATCTGTCCGGGTTCCCACACTCTGGCCTTTCTGGAATCTCCACAGATTTCTCTTCCATGTGTACATGACGTCACCGGGACAAGGACATGGGGAGTGGGGGAAAGGGAGGGGCTGAGGACACCCTGCTCCCTGAAGTCAGATGGTCATGAAGGGTGGGGGAGAGCCTGGTCCCTGGTACTGCCCACCCAACAAGGAGAGGACCACTTGGCCTCTGGCTCCCAAGACTGATCTGGTCTTAACACTGCCCAGAGCATTCCTGTCAGAGCCCTCACCATCTCTGGGGAGGTCTCAGTTTCCTCATCTGTAAAATGGAGCTAAGCCATCTAAGGGCAATATAAAGGCTGTAAAATCCTCAACCTGACTGCAGGTCCTTTATGGGCTCAGCTCACTCTTTCACCACTTCCCTGACCTCCACCCCAGCCCTGCCATTTCTCTTATGTTTTAGGACACATAAATAACATAGGTTCATGCCTCTGAGTCTTTGCATTCTGTCCATTTTGAAAGGCTTTCCCTTTTCTATCTGGGCAATTCTATTCCGCCTTCAACTGTAATTGTGTTAGTCGGTCAGTTGTGTCCAACCCTTTGAAATCCCATAGATTATAGCCCACAGGCTCCTCTGTCCATGGAATTCTCCAGGCAAGAATACTGGAGTGGGTTGCCATTTCCTACTCTCGGGGATCTTCCTGACTCAGGGGTAGAACCTGGAACTCCTGCATTACAGGTAGATTCTTTACCATCTGAGCCACTAGGGAAGTCCTCTGCCTCCAAAGCCCAGCATGAAAGTCCTTCTCTCAGAGGCCTGTTCATCCTCCTTTGGGCGCTGGTACTGCCTCCTTGTACTTCCAACGTTCCCTGTATGGCAGCCTGACCTCCTCGTACCACTTCTTTCTGCTTACCTCCCCTGACCATGGCTCCTCAGGGAGCTGTCCTTCCCAGGGTAGATGGCCACCCCCAGGAGTCCAAGCACAGCACTCGGCAACCTGTGGGATCAGACCATAGTCAGGCATGGTTCTAGGCCTGGCTTCCCTTGATGCCGTCAGGTAGAGCTTCCAAACTGTACCCTCTGGTCTGGTCTTAACAAGCAGAAGCAAGCTGTGCGTGCTTTGTCGCTGCAGTCACGTCCCACTCTTTGCGACCCCATGGACTTTAGCCTGCAAGGCTCTTTTGTTCATGGGATTCTCCAGGGAAAAATACTGGAGTGAATTGCCATGCCTTCCTCTAGGGAATCTTCCTGACCCAGGGATCAGCTTGTGTCTCTTAGGTCTTCTGCATTGGCAGGCAGGGTTCTTTACCACTAGTGCCACCTGGGAACCTCAAAGCAACTATACTCTAACAAAAATCAATTTTTTAAAAAAACAGAAGGACTTCCCTGGTATCTCAACTGGTAAAGAATGCGCTTGCAAGACAGGAGACCTCCATTCAATTTCTGGGTCAGGAGATCCGCTGGAGAAGGAATAGGCTACCTACTCCAGTATTCTAGGGCTTCCCTTGTGTCTAAGCTAGTAAAGAATCCACCTGCAATGTGGGAGACCGGGGTTCAATCTCTGGATTGGGAAGATTCCCTGGGGAAGAGAATGGCTACCCACTCCAGTATTCTGGCCTGGAAAATTCCATGGACTGTATAGTCCATGGGGTCACAAAGAGTCAGACATGAATGAGTGACTTTCACTTTCCCTGGTGGTTCAGTGGTTAGCAATCTGTGCTTCCATTGCAGGGAACGATTCGATCCCTGGTTGGGGAACTAAGATCCCACATGCCGTGCAGCACCGCCAAAAAAAAAAATAAATATTTTAAAAAAGGAACTCAGGGCTCCTACCGTAGTCCAAAGCCCTGAGGCCCTTTTCTCTACCCTGAAATTTCCTCCGGACAGAGGGTCTGGAGGCTGGGAAGTGGGTGGGGTCAAGGCAGAGTATGGGTAGGGTGGGAGCCCCAGACGTGGAAAGCAGCTGTTTTTCACCTCTGGCTATGGCTACCACTGAATTCCACTATGTCCCCTGGTGGTAACAGGGAAGTCACACTTCTATTCCACCACTCAGCAATGATGGAGAATTGTAAGGCCATCAGACACGAGCTATGTTGAGGGGCAGATGGGTTGTAGGGCCTATGGCCTAGAGAGGGTATATCATTCAAGTCTTCTAGGTCTCAGAACCTAAGAAACACACACTGAGATGAATTGGAGGTGTAGGAGATTTATTGAGGAAATCACTCTTAAGGAAAGAGGGAGGGAGCATGAAGAAGCAGGAAGAGCCTTCTGACCACGATGGAGGTCTGGCAGCTGTGAAGGGGAGGCAGCAAGAAGGAGGACTGGGAAGGAGGAGCCCTAGACTGCAATGCAGCTTTGAGAAAGTCTTGGTCAGGCCCAGGGCAAAGACGGTCCATTAGAGGAGCCCCATGTAGCCTGGCTCTCGTCTTCCCACTGGGTCCAGTAACTGACGGACAGCGGCCTGGGAAACACACCCTCTAGGCAGATCTACAGAGACAGGAGCTGAAGGAGTTAAAGACACTCCTTGCAGCCAGCTCTCTCTCTCTCTTTTTTAAAATCAATTTATTTAATTGGAGGCTAATTACTTTACAATATTGTAGTGGTTTTTGCCATACCTTGACATGAATCAGCCATGGGTGTACATGTGTTCCCCATCCTGAACCCCCATCCCACGTCCCTCCCCATCCCATCCCTCAGGGTCATCCCAGTGCACCTGCCCTAAGCGCCCTGTCTCATGCATCGAACCTGGACTGGCGATCTGTTTCACATATGATAATATACATGTTTCAATGCCATTCTCCCAAATCATCCCACCCTCACCCTTCTCCCACAGAGTCCAAAAGACTGTTCTATACATCTGTGTCTCTTTCGCTGTCTCGCATATAGGGTCAACATTACCATCTTTCTAAATTCCATATATATGCATTAATGTATTGGTGTTTTTTTTTTCTGACTGACTTCACTCTGTATAATAGGCTCCAGTTTCATCCACCTCATTAGAACTGATTCAAATGCATTCTTCTTAATAGCTGAGTAATATTCCATTGTGCATATGTACCACAGCTTTCTTATCCATTCGTCTGCCAATGGACATCTAGGTTGTTTCCATGGCCTGGCTATTGTAAACAGTGCTGCGATGAACATTGGGGTACATGTGTCTCCTTCAATTCTGGTTTCCTTGGTGTGTATGCCTAGCAGTGGGATTGCTGGGTCATATGGCAGTTATATATATATACTTTTTTAATTTCCAGTTTTTAAAGGAATCTCCACACTGTTCTCTATAGTGGCTGTACCAGTTTGCATTCCCAGCCAGTTCTCTTGAAGGCACCTACGAGTTGTGTACCCTCCTGGCAGCTGCAGAGGCTATGTGCTTTGCAAAGTCAGCCAGCCCAACAAGCAGGTGACAGGTTCGCACACCTGGGCAATGGCTTTGCTACCATAGCATAGGGGTGAGCTTTAAACCACTTGGATCTTCACAAGGCTTCTAAGGGGGATTTCTACAGATGAATGAAAGAATGAAAATTCAGTTGAAGTCAGGTGAAATTACAGAGTTTCAGAGAGAAAAGCACTGAATTTGGAGCAACAGCCTGGCATCACAGACGTGTGTCCTCGGACAAGTTGCTTTCTGTCTCTAAGACAGGGTTTTCACTTTTTTCAAGATGTGGATGGAACAATTCAGCCATGCCTCACCTGCCAGATCCAAAAACAACGGGGTAAGGGGAACCAGTAGCTCTGTCTTTGGAAAGATGGCTCAGCTTCTTACAGAGGTGCCTGTGAAAGACCACTCCTCAAACTTTTCTCCTAGAGTAATCCAAATGGCCAAAAATTATTTGTACTACCTCTGAGGCATATGTCAAACTAACAGTGTAAACTCAAAGTTTTTTATGTGTGTTTAATCTTAAAATGTACGTGAGAATCAGTATAGTATAGCACTTAAGATATGCAGTTTAGAGCCAGACAACTTGAATTTAAATCAAGCTCTGCAACTGACTAACTGTGGACCTCTAGTGAGTTAACTCACCTCTCTCAGCCCTAGTTTCCTCATCTGTAAAATGAGGATAAAAATAGTAACTGCTTCATATGATTATTGTGAGGATGAAATGAATTGATTTGGATTAAGTGTTTGTTTAATTTTTCAGTCACACCACACAGCATGTGAAATCTTAGTTCCCTGACCAGGGATCGAACCTGTGTCCCCTGCAGTGGAAGCACAGAGTCTTAGTGCTGGACCACCAGGGAAGTCCCTGGATTAAGTGTCTAGAACAGAGTCTATTCTGTTCACTGTTAAGATGTGAATTTGTGATTTTATTTCTTGACTGATCTGTTTATAAAATTTTAAAAAAATAATTTATGGGCAAGTAAAACCGACCACCCATAAGAAAAAAAGACAAAGAAAGAAAACACATAGCTCTCATGTCTTAGAAGAGCTTTGCAAGTGGAAAAGGGAAAGCATAGAGGAGGAGAAAGAAGTGTGTCCTGATTTCTCCTCCCACTGCTCCTTCTCTTTCTGTTCTAAGCCACAGTTCCATCTCAACCATGTTGTGGGGTTTTTGCTCCCAAATCCAGTCTAAGATCATGTCAGAAAATAGAAGATTTAGTTCTGGCACCAGAGGGTTGAGTCTGTTCATCCAAGGTCCTAGCAGGAAAGGGCCAGCCCCTTCCCAGCCCTGCCCTTCCACTCACCTTAGATATGGTCCGTTGGGTACAAACCAGTGTAAGCAGCTCCAGAACCACTAGCTTCATGGACATTGTAAAAACTTCACAGTGAGACCAAGACATCTCAGAACACAAAGTTTCCATGACGTTCCTAAGGAAGTTACCCCAGGGCTCCTGAATGAGTCTGCTGGGCAGGAGTTATAAAGAAGGACCTTATCCCTGGTGACTGGGTGGGAACTTCAGGTTGGAGAACTGAGGAAGCACATTTGGGTCTAGTCTATTTTTTTTTAAGTTTCCTTTTTTTAATCTATTATTTTTTAAAAAATTGGGTCTAGTTTTAGCCAGAGGCAAGAAAATAGTTATGGTAAACACAGAAACCCCTAGTTATTCTAGGCTGAAGGGGGTATAATAATACAAGGGAGTCAGCTTCAGACAGCCCCTGATTATCTCCACTCCCAAGTGTTTCACACCATTGTGTGTCCTTTCTCACACTGGATCAAGTTGGTCTTTGTGATCAGCAGACTATGGTAGAAGTGATACTATGTCACTTCTGAGGCTAGATCATAAAAGACAGGTTTTTACATTTTTGGCTGTACCTGCTCTTCATTGCAGTGTGCTGACTTGTGGAACATGGGCACTAGGGGGCATAGGCTTAGCTGTCTGTGGCATGTAGGATCTTAGTTCCCCGATCAGGGGTTGAATCCATACTTCCTACATTGGAGGCAGATTCTTAACCACTGGACCGTCAGAGAAGTCCCAAAAGGCAGTTTTTAAGAGCAAATTTGCTTTACTGTCTCTTGGATTACTCTAGGGGAAGCAAACAGCTATGTTGTGAGGATAGTCAGGCCACCCTGTGGCAAGGAACTGAGACCACTGCCAATAGCCATACAAGTTCGCCATCTTGTAAGCATTTCCTCCATCCCCAGTCAAGTCTTCAGATGATGGCAGCCCGGCTGATGGCTCAATAACAACCTCACGAGACACTCTGAGTAAGAACCACGCAACTGAGCTGCTTCTGAATTCCTGCCGCATGGAGACTGTGAGATAACAAATGTTTGTTGTGTTAAGCATGTAAGTACTGGGGTAATTTGTTACATAGCAACAGATAAATTAATCCACCATAAGACTCTCCTGCCTTTGGTTTCCTTTTGAGAAGAGATATTCAAAATACTTTACAACCAGTTCAGAAACAACCTCAGCTGCAAACAGCTGGCCCAGTCCCATCAGCCCTGAGTTCAGCTATTCGATGATGGGCTTGTTGATTGACAGGCTACTCCAGCTGAAGGACACCAAAACCGAAGCTGAAGATGCTCTGTTGGGCTATGGGGGAAAGAAGCGTGGACCTAAATACTGTTCAAGGGAGGAAGTGATCTGTCCCTCGATACACAGAGTTTTGAGGGAGCCTAGTTGAGGAAGTTGTGTTTGAGATGAGCCTGGACGGGCCCTCAGCAGAGGGAGGTAAAGGAGAGTGCAGGAGAAATGAGGGTGGTGGCTGGAATGGAAGAGAGGGACCCTAGGTTGGCGGGCTGTGGACGGGGGGCCGAGGTGCTGGAGGAGAGATGGGTGGGGCCGAGGAAGGAAGTCCCTCCCTTCCTTCTTCAGCTCACAAGCTCTCTTAGCTCCTCTTCTTCCTCCCACTCCGTCCCCCTCCCTGCCCCTTGGTAGTTTCAGATGGGGATATTGGGTCCACGCCAAGAACACTGCTGGAGGAAGCTGGCCTTCTGATGGGCTCACACAATCTCCCCTCAAGTTGGCATTCAAGTCAGTGGGGAGAGTCCATGGAACGGCACTGATGCTCAAGGACGGAACTGACTCCAGGCCTGCTGACTCCATGGGTCCTCACTGGCATTTCTTCGTTTAATCTTTTAAAAACGTTGGCTGCACTGGGTCTTCTTGCAGAGCGCAGGCTCTCTAGCTGTGGTGTGTGGGCTTCGTTGCTCCGAGCAGCATGTGGAATCTTAGTTCCTGACCAGGGATTGAGCCTGCATCCCCTATACTGGAAGGCAGATTTTTTACCACTGGGTCACCAGGGGAGTCCCTCTATTGGCATTCCTTGAAGGGACTCTGAGCCAGTTGGTGAGTACAATCGTGAGGGGGCGACAAGAAGACAACGTAAGTTTATTTTAAAAGTCCTCTGTTTATTTGAATGGCTTTTAAGAAGCAGAAGGCCAGATTGTAACACTAGGAGGAGGACGAGCAGGAGCAGTGAGAGGAACCCATGCCAACAAGCACACAGCACCCGTTCTTGCATGACTGGGTAACTGCTACAGAGCCAGGCAGGGCTGGGGCCTGCGGAGGGCTGAGGGCAGACCACCGAGGGGCATGCTGGGAAAAGTGGTAGTGGCCTCCCCCCAGGCCAGGGAAGTCCCACAGGTGAAGAAACACAGGCTCCACCTGTCTAAGGAGGCACTTACGGGTCTACCATGGGAAGTAACCAAGAGAAGCTAGGTTATAGGAAGGCCAGGGCAGTCCATGTTTGCAAGAGACTGAAGTAGACCTATCATAAAACAAATGGTATAAAACAGGGCTTCTGACAGGTAGACACAAGCCCATGTGTAGAGGTTTCATTTTAAATCTTCTTCTAAATTGGGGGTAACAAGATGCTTGTAAGTAGAAATTAGAACTTCAGGATACGGGTTTCCCTGGTGGCTTGAATGGTAAAGAACTTGCCTGCAACACAGGAGACCTGGGTTCGATCCTTGTATGGGGAAGATCCCCTGGAGTAGGAAACAGCAACCCATTCCAGTACGCTTGTCTGGTGAATTCCATGGACAGAGGAGCCGAGCAGGCTACAGTCCCTAGGGTCAGAGTTGGACACGACTGGATGACTAACAGTTCTACCAGAATATAAGGATATGTGTGTGTGTGACCTAAGTTGCTTCAGTTGTGTCTGACTCTGTGTGACCCTATGGAATGGAGCCTGCCAGGCTCCTCTGTCCATGGATTCTTCAGGCAAGAGTACTGGAGTGGTTTGCCATGCCCTCCTCCATGGGATCTTCCTGATCCAGAATCAAACCTGAGTCTTTTAAGTCTCCTGCATTAGGCAGGTGGGTTCTTTACCACTAGCGCTACCTGGGAAGCCCAGAGATATGTGTACTGTTAATAAAGGAGTTTATATGTACACGGTTTAAAACACACAAAGGTATGAACCAGGTTACCTCCAGGGTCTCTTAAAGATCCAAAGCTCTGTGAGTCTGAGTATTATATCTTCACACTCTTAATTACTCATTTCTAAAAAACCCAATTCACCAAGCCTGGGTCAGAGGGTGCAAACTGGAAACTCAAAGGCCGGATTTGGCCTGTAAGATGTGTTTCATTTGGCACACACAGTGTTTTCTAAATTCATAATAGCTGCCAACATTTAAAAGTCCAAATTTCTAGCTTCTCTTGGAAAATGGGGAGGAATATTTGGCAGCAGCAGCCCACATTCCCACACAGCAGCGACCATGTCAGACAACAGTGCCTGAGTTCCCCATTTTGCTACAGTCCTTGCCTGATCCTCTTGCTCATTCACGTCTCCTGCCTGGCCCTTGGAGGCATCAGAGTCTGTGGCCTGGCCCAGACGTCCAGTCTATGGTGATCTCATCATTTTCTATCTGATGCAGCTACAGGCCCAACCTTGAGGCTTCTACCCTAATTCCAGAGCAGACCCATCTTAACAGTTGGCCCATGAAGATGTATTCACCTGCAGGCCCGGAGTGTGGAAGTCAGGGTTTCTGTCTGCAGAATTTTGGTTTGTGACCAAAAAGTTGCCAGCCATATTTCATTTTCATAAACTGAATCCAAAGCCCTCTTGGGGAATGACCCATCAGATACTTCCTGATCAAGGCCAAGGGTAAGTCCCTTCTGGATCAGACCAGAACACCCAAGTGGAGGACAGTCCCAGTCTAGGCCAGGCTGGACCAGGAGGGCAGGGAAGAAGGCAGCTTTCCTAGTTATGGCCATGAGATGACCAGGGGAGCTGGGTACTGTTAGCAGCTTTTATAGATGCCTAGGAGGTATCACTCACAGTGTGAATGGCTCCATCTGCATTTGTGCAGTGCACAATCTGCCCGACTGTACATGTTGGCCTCGGGACTGTCAAGAGAAGGGAAGAAATAAATGTAGATGGTGAGGCAGGTGCACTCAGAAGAGATTCTACCACTTTGTCTCTAAGGCTGCAGGGATGAAGGGTGGGAGCCAGACGGTGAGGAGCCAAGACCTTGTTGGCCAGAGGATAGAAGCTGGAGAAACAGATAAGGGGCCTGGCCTCAGAGGGCTCCACACTGCACATGTGCAAAGGCCCATGAGATGATAGGAAGAGCCAGGACTAGTCCCAGGAAGCAGGGCTGGCCATCGGTGTACCCAGGACCCTTGGTTAACAGAGATAACCAGCCTGTACACACACACACACATTCAGTCATTAGCAGAATTATCTGCCCCATTATACACACCCACGAAACATTATACAAACCCACAAAACCACAACATGTACAAAAAGCATGCACATGTGCAGCTTTTGTCCTGTTGCACATATTCATAAGTGTGTCCATACACACCGTCACAGTGGTTGTTGGTAAGAGCAGCTCATCACAAAGGTATGTTTTACGAACATCTTCAAAGCACCCAAAGTCCTTTTTGACTATGCTACCTGCAGGAGTCCAGCACAGCACCAAGTAACACGGAAGGAGAGAAAAGTAATCAGCGAAGAAAACCGGAAACTACGGCCAGCAGCAGAGTGTTGGCCTGCAGTGCCCCCTACTGGTAGGAGGGGCATTTGTACTTTGCTTGAAGACTGAAACCTGAGACACTGCTTCTCAGGCACCTCTTTTATTTTTTTAAAATTATTTTATTTCCATTTTGGCTGCACCAGGTCTTCTCTAGTTGTGGAGAGTGGGTGATACTCTCTAGTTGTGATGTGCCAGCTTCTTATCGTGGTGGCTCCTCTTGTTGCAGAGCACAGGCTCTAGGGCACGCAAGCTCAGTAGCTGCAGCCCGCAGGCTTTAGAGCACAGGCTCAATAGTTGTGGCCCATGGGCTTAGGTGACCCACAGCATGTGGAATCTTCCCAGACCAAGGATCGAACCTGTGTCCCCTTCACTGGCAGGCAGATTCTTAACCACTGGATCAACGGAGAAGTCCTCAGGCACCCCTTCTAAGGAAGCCGCCAACGTAGGATGCCATTCTCTGTCCTCTCCCTCCTCTCACCTAATCAGGTGAGACCCTGGCATCCTCAGAGTTGCAGCACAGCATCAGCGAACGAACATTCAGGGCCTTGCACACCCCCCTGGAGAGCAATATCCACCATCAATGGGGATGGAAAAACAGGTTTTTCATCTTTCGTGTCAACTCCAGCCCACCAGTGGTGGCTGCCTAGAATGCTGGGTTGAGAAGGATTCTGAAGCCAGGTCTGCGCTTAGCATTGAAGGGTATCCTTCTACTATGCAACAGTGCCAGCAATCATGGCAGTAAGTAGGACCATTTCTACATTTGCCATTCCCTAATCTCCAGATTTCTCCACAATTTGATCCACAATTCCAGTATGAGGGTATGTACGTCTATTACTCTCTCACAACCACAAGAAAGCTGTCATTCCAGCTTTCACCTGAGTTTTATCTTACTTGATCAGTAACTTCTGAGCCAGCTGAAATTCTCCCTGGAATCCTCTTTGTGAAGAGCTATTTCTTGCTTCCACAGGCAGCATGTAGATGACTCGTTAGATCCAGGTCCTAAGTTAACAGGGGGCACTTCACTTTATCCCAAACTAATACTGACCTAAGACCCATCTATCTACCAGCACTTATCACTTCTCAAGAAACTCCTCAGGGGCAAACACAAGCTGAGAACCACACGGCTGTGCTGAGCAGATACTAGCTAGACAGCTGGGCTCAGTGTTAGCCGGGGGTCCCACTCCCTGCCCCTCACCCAGCACTCAAATCATGTGTGCATCGAAATTCCAAATTACAATGAAAACAGACCTTGAAATCTTCAGTCCTCAGATGCTAAGGGCCTACTGTGTTTAGCATCAAGATTCTCAGTGCCTACAATCCCTGACGAGGCCCACAGATGGGCACAGAACCCGCTCCTGCTGCCCCCCTCTGCAACCTAGCCAGCCTCTACCTCTGAATGCTTAGGTGGATGGAAGCTGGTCTCTCCCACTGAGGAGTGGGCCAGGGATGTTTGCCTTAACCCAGGGGTCAGCAAACTCTTTCCACAAAGAGCCAGAGCTCCTTGGTTTCGGTTGAAGCAATTCAACTCTCTTGCTATAGTTCAAATGCCGAAGACATATGTAAACAAATGGGCATGGCTATATTGCAATAAAATTTCTTTACAAAAACAGGTGGTAGGTGGAGAAAGAAATGGCAACCCACTCCACTGTTCTTGCCTGGAAAATCTCATGGACAGAGGATCCTGGTGGGTTACAGTCCATGGAGTGACAAAAAAAGAGTCAGACGTGACTGAGGGGAGAAAATAATCCCAGGAAAGTTGAGGCACTTGCCAAAGGCCCCTCTAGAGCCTGGAGCCGCAACTACTGAGCCCACCTGCTGCAACAACTGAAGCCGGCACTCACCCTAGAGCCTCTGCTCCGCAACAAGAGAAGCCACCACAATGAGAAGTCCACACCTCACCACTAAGGAGTAGCCCCTGCTTGCCGCAGCTAGAGAAAAGCCCACGTAGCAGCGAAGACCTTGCACAGCCAAAAATAAAGAAAATCATTAAAAGGAAAAACAGGTGGGCCAGATTTGGCCCATGATGCCACAGTTTGCCAAACCCAGCATCAGCCCGAACATACGGAGTTCCACAGAACATGGGGGTGTGTGGAGGTGCTTCAGAAGGTCTGCAAATGTTTGATTCTAGCTTAAATTCCTCTTCACTGTTTGGGAAGCTGCAACAGAGATGTACCCACTCAAGTCTATTGTGGCATTCTGCCAGGCAGGAAGTCAATATGTTCAATAGACTGTCCGGTGTTAAGAAGCGTCACATCTATGCACGTGGATGGGCCATTTGGCAGAAGAGTTAAGAGCCTGATTCCCAGCATCAGACAGACATGAGCTCGAGTTCTCCTGCTGCCACTTCCCAGCTGTGTGACTTTGGACAACTCACTTTACCTCTCTAAGCCAGCAGAGCTGGGAGACCACCAGAGTGGACACTGGCCATCCATTATGCTGGCACAGACTCCCACAGCCCCTTTCTGCTGAAACGTGAGAAGATAGAGGGGCCAGGGCAGCTGAGGCAACGGGGAGGGGGCACTCAGGGGCTCAGAACAATGCTATTTATAACTGTCATGGAGGCATTTCAGTATTATAAGCACCAGTTTGGCTGGACTGGTGCACACCAGTTGAATGTCATTATAATGCTGAATCCACCTTGGATTTAGACTTCTTTCTGATTTCAACTTCCTCTGGCATCTTCTGCTACATGCCCATCGCTCTGACTGGGTTTTCAGAAAGCAGAGAGGACTGTTTTGCAGTGACCTTGGAAGCCTCAGTGCGTAGTAACAGGGCTTCTGTTTTACTAAGTGGCAGTTTCCACTGGGTCTGGGACTTGGTTGGTAAGTATTTCCTGGGACATGTTCTGCAGGAGTGCCATGCTTTTGGTTAGAAGTTGTGTCCTCTCTGCTCCATCGCTGCAGTCCTTGGCTGGGCCAGGGGCTCTGGTGCTTGTATGGCTTTTTAATTTGCCTCAGTTCAGTTCAGTCGCTCAGTCGGGTCTGACTGTTTGCAACCCCATGGGCTGCAGCACACCAGGCTTCCCTGTCCATCACCAACTCCCAGAGCTTGCTCAATTACATGTCCATCGAGTCAGTGATGCCATCCAACCATCTCATCCTCTGTCGTCCCCTTCTCCTCCTGCCTTCAATTTTGTCCAGCATCAGGGTCTTTTTCAATGAGTCAACTCATCACATGAGGTAGCCAAAGTACTGGAGTTTCAGCTTCAGTATCAGTCCTTCCAATGAACACCCAGGACTGATTTCCTTTAGAATGGACTGGTTGGATCTCCTTGCAGTCCAAGGGACTCTCAAGAGTCTTCTCCAACACCACAGTTCAAAAGCATCAATTCTTTGGCGCTCAGCTTTCTTTATTCCAATTCTCACATCCATACATGACTACTGGAAAAACCATAGCTTTGGCTAGATGAACAATTGTTGGCAAAGTAATGTTGCTGCTTTTTAATATGCTGTCTAGGTTAGTCAAAGCTTTTCTTCCAATAAGCAAACATCTTTTAATTTCATGGCTGCAGTTACCATCTGCAGTGATTTTGGAGCCCAAGAAAATAAAAGTCTGTCACTGTTTCCATTGTTTCCCCATTTATTTGCCATGAAGTGATGGGACCGGACATTGTTTTTGGAATGGGACTGGATTTTCGTTTTTTGAATCTTTTTAAGCTAGCTTTCTTCACTGTCCTCTTTCACATTCACTTTTAATTTGCCTGCTGACACAATAAACAGTCCTCTCCCCAGCACACCTCCTCACCACTTGAAACAATCAGAAGGTGTGTCTGGCAGCTGCCTCAGCCTGCCCCCAGGACTTCTGGCCTTTTATTGCAGCCACTGAAAGCGCTTCTCCAGGCCTGAAATGCTCATTTATGGTTTCAATTATAGAATCTGGACCCTCGTGTCTCTCATTGCCCCGGGCTGTCCAAGTCTGTTCACAGCGCTCCAGTGAAATAGATAGCTTTTAGCACACCTTATCTTTCTGCTTTCCACATCATGTCTTCCTGCTTCCCGAGAGCCCTGGAAGAACCAGCCCTGTAATCATGAGGCCCTAGAGGCAGGACCTCTTGGTCTCTGAGCCCCTGGGGGGTATCTTCCTTGGTGACATCTGGTGCTGCCCTCGGAGCACACGTGTCCACCCTGGTCACTCAGCCTAGTCCAAGCAGTGAGCCTCGGTTGTGCCCAGACTCTCAGGCTTCTTATGGCTACCAGCTGGCTCTGAGAGCCCCGGAGGCTCATCTGAGCGGTGGTTCTGACCCCAGAGGGAGGCAAGGCAGA